>NW_026924834.1:0-24424 GCF_032062105.1 Saccostrea cuccullata
TACCCTTTAGATGAAAATTATTAATTCTTTTCATTGTTATATGACTATTTATAATGTTGATTTAAAAATTACATCAGTGGTATTTCTTCTAAATGAAAACGAGGCGACATTATTTGAGCCCTTATATTGAGAATGGGTGTACTACAAAATATGATCCCAAATTTTAAATTTATCAAATGCAAGTCTCGAAACTCAAAGGTCAAGCAATCAAAAGTGTAGTTTTGACAAAAAGGATTTGAATCAATGAATACACCAGCAGGGAAATATGAACCCAAATATTGAACTTTATGGCTTAGATTTAAGTTGTTAAGAGTGGGTCAAACTCAAACATGTATGTCAAGGTCAATTTGTAAAAATCAATGATACCCAGGGAATTTGAAGAGGACCTAAAAACCGAGCAATAATTGTTCCAAAGTTATGACCAATTTTAAAGTATTTAGAAAATTTAGACAACGTCAAAAGATCAGAATTGTTAGTTTTGGTGCAATTTTAAATAACCCTTATTCAAATAATGTCCTTAATTGAAGCAGTCCCAAAATTCGGTAGCCTTATTTCGGTAAATTTTCCGTCAGTCCTGGGTTTTTTTTGGTCATAAACTGCTGCAGAATTACGTCGAACATTGCAGATATTTAGGACACAATATGTAGATGTGCATATTACCAGGAAATTCGGATTCCTTTAATTATCCGGGACTTTCTGCACTTTTCAACTTAGATTTTTGCCCATACCTTGAATATAGAGAGAAACAATTTGTCAACACAACTCCTCTTTAACCACTGAACAGAAATTCGTCAAACTATGACCGCGTGGTTTGGGTCTAGAAGAGGTGTCGTTGATCGGGCAAGAGGGAATGTTGACAGGGGGAGTGAGTGGCGTCGTTGGCAGGAAGTAGTAGAACCGTATTCCAAGGACTCTTCCCGGTGACACAAATTAAAATCCAAAGTTACAAGGAATATGCATGGGCTCCGAATTTATTAACAGTTTCCAACGATGGAAATGAGTGCTATGGAACAAGAATAAATAGTAACCAGTTGGATATGGCCATTGCCTCCAAACTGATAAAGTAGAAATAGTTACATCATGATGGGGAAACGAGTCGGATGTGTGGGCGGTTATACACTCGGTCTCCGAACTGATAAGTAATTTTACAATCGTAATTAAGGGGAATTGAACAATGAATTAAAAATGACAGGTGGTGACAATGAGTAAAAGTGATACAGTGAACAATTATTCAAATGCTTTGATGACATGGACATAAAGAACGCCGCTAATTAAATAATTATATTGTGTTTGTTAAAGTGAGTAAAAGGTTTTTAAACATAAACACTCTGCCCCTTGGGTGTTTGATAAGTGTCACTCAGTAATTTGAAAATGAACAATTTTAAATCTTAAGATTTGTCAAGTCTATAATTTATAAAACAAAATAAATTCAGAATATTAATAAAATATCCTATTAAAACAAAAATTATTTTTAAAATATAGAGTCCAAAATGAATTATTCATAAAACAGTCAATTCCACAAGGCGATAAAACTTTGCAGATATTTAGGACGCAATGTGTAGATGTGCATATTACCATGCCATTTCGATTCCTTTATTTTCCTGTGAATTTCTGCACTTTTCAACTTAGATTTTTGGCCATACCTTGAATACAGGGATGAACAGATTGTCATCTTCTCACGAACCGCTGCACACAGTTTGGTCAAACTCTGCAGATATCTAGGACACAATGTGTAGATGTGCATTTTATTTTATCGGGAAATTCGGATTCCTTCATTTTTCAACACTTCGATTTTTGAGGGAGCGTGAGGTATGTGAGCTTGCTCATTTTTACTTTCATCTCACATGCTGAGGTTTGTTTGTTAATTCTTAAGAAAATTTTAAAAAAGTTTTAAAAAAGAATACAGTAAATTCATTTCTATATATTCTGTCAATAGTTGTATAATACATTAATACATGACCATCTCAATGTAAATGTTCTCTTCTATAGTAAAAGAGCTGCTAAAAGATAATTATACTTATCAATTTTTGAAATCTAATTTAATCCTAAATTGCAATCTCTGGTGCATGATTTGAAAAATAATTCTTTAAAACATGGAAATATTTAAATGATATACTAACATGATTTGAAATAAAAACTTATTTCTGCTTGTATTCCTACATATTTGATCTCGTCGTTTGACTAAGAGTGTACGAGGGCTGTTCAATAAATAATGTCCTGAACTGTATGACATACAATACAGATATCAAATGACATCAAGCTTGACTTTTTCTCATTATTTAATCTTTAATGAATTTATAACAGTTTATGTGATAATTTTTCATCACGCAGTTTCATTGTGGGAAGCTGGAAAACAAGGGCTGTTCGAGACACTGCATTATAATATAGATTATTTAAATAAATATGAGATAATCTTTTTTAATTGTGTGGATAGCATTAAACAATAAGACACAACTTGGTACATCATGGAAAGTCAGCTTCAGGATGAGTTAACTTGTAAAGCAACTTTCTCTTACTCTTCAACATCCCAGTGAGTTTGGTCAATAATAAATGGCAGAGAAAGCAAAAGCAAAAATATCATGGGCTGCATTATTCAATTAAATGAATGGAAAAGAATAAGTAAACTAGAGTGAAAATAAAACCTTCATTAAAGCTGCTGTAAAATTTGTTAAAAATCCCAAAGAAATATTCACTGACATATGTGACATTTACTGCAACCAATGCCTGTTTTGTAGACAAATGAGCAGGTGGATTTCAATGATAAAAAATTATTTAATGGGCATCAGAAATGGGTACCGTCCTTGCCATCAAGAAATTATAACAACTTATGTACTGTTTGCCAAATTTCAACAAATAATATTTGATGATGTATGATTGACTTTAAGACACATCAAATCTGATCAACATCATTTCGGGAGTAGTTTACACTGATTTTAAGAAACGTTTGACGGTTAAAAAAAAAAAGCTTAGTACTCAAAGGTTACCCTATATTTTGAAATATGAGTAAAAACGACAGCGTGTACGAATGACTTAACAATTATTTTAAAATATCAGTTATTTAAGTTATCCACGTTTTTTGATTTTCAAACAGGTAATGGAACTTGAATCTATTGCTTAAAACCCTCAAAACAAAATTTACCATAAGATGTACTTGATAAAAACAGCGATGGTCTGACAAGAGCAAAGAATTGCAAGAGCACAAAGACAGATTTATATGCAATTATCTTATATATTAGTGGTATTGTTGTTCAAATTCGTATTTGGGGAGACAGTATAATTTCTCGAGGAGGCTAGAAAGCAAAGTTTTGCAAAAAAATCGAAAGTTTATTAGAGGAAGGACCCAGAATCAGGAATCCACTACATTAAATTTCTTCATGACAGCGTCCAAACCCGCACGCCCTGAAGAGTAAAGGATTTTCGGGATAACAGAAGGTTAATGTTTTTTCACATAACCAATATTCGCCAGATCTATGATCTTTTGACGTGTTTCTATTTCCAAACTTGAAAAAACACCTTTCAGAAGGAAGAAACAAGACCAGGAAATCATTGGAGCTGCCATTTTCCAGTATACTTAGGGTCATATCCAAAAATGAGTTCTAAAAACAATCAGAATTGGATAAAAAATGTTACGGACATGTGTTTTAATTAAAAGAGAATATCAAGTTAAATCGTTAAGACTAAATCATTGAAAAGCGTCTTTTTCTTCTTTTCGAGCACCTAGGACATTATTTATTGAACAGTGCTCGTATTTGGCAACATAATGGATAAAAATTTACACAGAATTACATTTAAGTGTAAAAAATCTTCTAAAATCTGATAAAGAACAGCGATATCATATAGATCCCACTGTGTACAATGCTAATCGAAAATCTATTTGATTTGGATCACTAGCTATATTTGTTTGGATCATTCGAAGTTTCTGTCTGCACATTTGCACAAAATGTATTTTATACACGTTTTCTTACTAATAATAGAACTACTTCAACCAATATGAAACTTCTTGGTATATTTAAAAATTATCATGTTTTTGTGCCATCCAGCCTTCCTTAAACATCGGTAGCACAAGTTTTTTTAAGCATCTGATGGTCATTTTTCGACTTATCAGCCAACTGAATGGACTTTTAACATTATTTCAATAAAACGTTTATTGTTATGTTTAATATAAATCCTTATCAAACGTAAACTATCAAATTTGACGACAAGGTCTTCATTATTATATCTTGAAAATCACATCAAATATGCACCTACCCAACTTTTCCAGAGCTATTTTAGGTTTGCGTAGAAAATATCCAGAAAACTACCTTTGTTGTCATGACAGCTATAGTTTTTTTCTAGTATACTTATAGGTCTACTGCAATAAGCAAGATAATTTATTGACGTTACTTTGTGTTTACAGCAGTCGTGTACAATATTTTCTTCCTCAAACTCCTCTTACATTTCAACATAGGCCCAATCATTAGGAGGTCCATTGGTCATATGCTCACCTTGAGCGTTTTAGGCTCAGTCAGTGAGTGTGATATATCTGCATTTATATAAATTATAGAAAAAGAAATATGGCCTTTCATGAAAGTTTCTTTTTATTTTCTAATGGAAACAACTCTAATGAAGTTTTTTATTTCGTTAATTTATATGTTTAGTTCCATTTTTTAAATTCCGGAATAAAGGATGGATCCAGCATAAATTTCTAAGGGAGAGGGGAGGGGGGGGGGTTACATTTTTGTCCATGACTCTAAAAGTTTCCAACACTAAAACCCTTTTTATGGTTAGGGAGGGGGTCGGCTTAATTGGTGGATATGCTGCATTCTACCATATATATTCTCATTTTTCCTATCAAACTTATGACAGTCATTCATCAACAAAAACACACCAAATTAAGAATTTTAATGTCGCTTACCAATTTACTATTGTAAAATTTTAAAGATCGATTTCAACTCTTAGACTTTACATATTATACACATGGTTTTGTAAACATTTAGTGATATAAACTGTTTATACATTCAAAGTTTTGATAAGAAAATATAATGATTAAAACGCATTCAGCTTCAAATCTTAATGCCGATTCGTTCATTTACAAATTTCAATTCAACTAAACATAAGCGTTACGAAAAGATGAAAATATTAAAAGAAATGTTCATATAATAAGAAAACAAACGGTTACTACATTTCTTGAATAATCTTTTTTTCATAAAAATCAATACATAAATCCCTGATAATCAACTTACTTCCGTAACTATATATATGGCCTTTTATCGTAGACTGACTTTTAAGAGTTAGTGTTTCTTGGGGAAGGGGGAGCAAAGTTACTTTTATATAGTTACTTTAATATTCTTAAATTTTAGTGAAGTTGAAAAACTTATCAGGTCTTGTTCCCCTGACCTATTTCCGCTTTTCTGGATCTTTCTATGGAAATATAATGCCAAATTTTGATTAAACTTTAATCTTCATAGATTCTGTTTCACATTCTTAGTTTTAAGTTCTGATGGCTGAGGATAGTAAAAATAGGTGAAATATTACAAAAGTTGCATTATAATCTCTTTATCATAGATTTATAAAAGAGAGAGAAAAGTGTATGAGGCGGGGTCAATTACCCGCTCTATGACGAAAAAGATAGATTTTTCTAAAAATGTTGTCGGTAATGTCATCTTCAATATATTTGATTCATACATGTATACTAGTATTGTACTGAAATACATTTACATATTGATTGAAAATTGTTTTTTAAGCTTATTTAGTAGAAAATGGGTACGTTAGTGATATTAAATGATTCCAGCCTGAAGAATTTACTTGAATATACATGTAAATGGATCAGGTTTCTATTCTAAGTCTTGTGTTTAAAGTATGGAAAAATAAATGCACTGTGGGTTTTTTATTCTTAATGGAGTCAAAACCCATTCTATTTAAAAGTCGAATATTTCTGGTATTTTAAAAAAGTGAGGATAATGAGCATTGATTTATGTCGAAAAATTTAGAAACAATACAAATATGTGAGCAGGGCAGAATTACGGACCCCCCCCCGGAATACCAGAGATTGGAACAGTGGCTAGGGGGAGTAATCATCCTTTGTTAATCGGTCACAATCGTTGTGAGCCCTATCAAGTAAACGGAGCATTTCGTAATCAAATTTAGTATAAAAACAAAGGTCTAACAGTTGGGTGATCGAAGTAAGCCAAAAAAGGACAAAAGATAAATTGAATACATGTAATAGATAGCAATTTTTTGTCTCGACGTATTCGTTTATTTAAAGCAAACTGACACACAACCATCAAGAAGACACCGTAGCATAAAGTGTTTAAAGCATTCAGTCTTACGCCTATCATGAGCTTTGGAGAGAATTCGAATAGTTTTTGGAGCCCTTTTTTCCTTAATATAAGTGAAAATATTTTGACAAAAAGCAAAAGAACGGGTATTTATCAATACTTATTCAATGACATAAAAATGAGAAAGTGTCTTTGGATTATAATCCCCCAATATACGCCTCCATTCTTCAAGAAGTATTCTAGGCAAATCAAACATAGCATTTCTGTATCAATCGCGACTAAACGGAAATCAAGTATCGCACAAACACCAGCAATCATAGCACATTTCATCAAATTATGTAATTATTTATTTCTGTTTAACTTCATTCGACTGATAAATGTTTCTCTTGTGATCATGAATGCCAAAATTTTTTTTCAAAACTGTAAAATCGCGATAATTTTATCAAAAAACAATAAATATTAATTTCATGCAGATCACAAAAAAGTATCCGAAAAAAGTATAGCCATCGCAAAAATATGTTGCAAACATATAATAGCATTCACTCAAAACAAGAATAGCCCAATTTCTCAAAAAAGCGTAATTTATAAAAATCAGATGATGTTTCGTGGGTGAATTGAGGTGAAAAATTAAAAACAATAACTTTTACAACAGAAGATGAAAAATTAAGAGCAATTGAAATAATTCAAAATGAGCGAAAATCCCATTTTAACTTAGTAAATGAGAACGGTATCGAATTTCTTACATGTTTCAACTTAAAAAAAATCTCAAATAAATTTTACTTGATTCTATAAAGGTTTAATAAGTTTTCTAATTTCTTAAAATTACTTTTACCCATTCTTTACCTGCAGAATTTTCTTGTTAACCCATAATGCATCAGAGTACTCAAAGCAATTTAGCAAGTGATCCAAATCACGTAGATTTTCGATTAGCACTTTGTATACACTGTTTGTGTCATTTGCAACTAAAGAGCATATTCAAACAATATTAACTAATTAAAAAACTTTTCAATTTCTATTCACCATGCATTTGTATAACGTCATTATTATCCGGAAAATCATGACGATTTCCTTTCATATCTTACACACTCCCAGGCTTGGGAGTTTCTATTGTAAACACTTTTTATGTAACCATAAATTATCAATTACCTGATTAGAAATGATAATTAAATCGAAACATACCAACAACAATAAATACTAAAGTTTAAAGCAAGTTTTTAAAATATTGTTCTCATGATTTTTCATGTTTTCATTGAAAAATATTTTAAGTGAACTGATAGAAAAACAACGTCTCATTTCCCCATGTGCACTTTCTAACACAATCACAAATAGAACGGTTGCTGCGGCCGATAACAATGAACTAACAATATAATAAGTATGAAAAACGTCAGTCAGCATATGACTAAATGATAAATTATATTTACTGACAAGGTCATTGTATCGACCAAAGAACTTGCAAAATGATGACTTTAAATGAGACTGCTGATATTCTTGTTTCGTCAACGTATCAATAATTTACCTCGATTTAGAAATTGTTCGTACGTAGAGCATGCTCTTGCGTATCGAATCAACTGAGATATATACACGCTGTATGCAGGTGATGAAGGTATATTAAGCAATTAAGTAAGGGAAGTTGACGATACATGGGTTGAAAAGTTAAAGTCATCACGTTTATCGTAGAGCTTGGAGTTACCCTCACCATTAACGTCTTTTTCAAGTAAAATATCCAAGTATGAAACAGATGTGTCAAACTCTGTAGTATCGTTTATCTCAAGTTCACCAAGATATATCGTATCGACATAGGAATGGAAATTACTTTAGTTAATTGACAATATGTCGTTGTAAATGTTGAGTTTAAGGTCACAACAAGTGCTTTCTTCTTTTCACGCATAAGACTTTGCACAAAGTCTGCTTCATATGGATACAAAAATAGGTCTGTTAATAACTGAGCGCAATTTGTACCGATGGGAACTGTATTTATGACGTAAATTATATTATATAAGAGGGTTGAACCAAAAGTAATGTCACAACTTTAATAAAATTGCTCTAAATCGACGTAAAGCAACAAAATTATACATGATGAAAGCTTTAATTATTTGAAATCAGATCTGAAAAATTCAAAGGAATATGATGTATACTTTCCAAAGTATCGTATTTTAAACAATGTGCGTTTATGGTAGTCGCCGCACTTAAATGTAACGTCATATGACGGATAAGAACCGCGCGTCATACTTTTAAGCGTTTCCCCTTCGTTTCATTAAAAAAATATTTGTGATTTGCTAACACTTTCACCAATTCAACTTTTTTTTTTTTTTTTTTTTTTTTTTTTTAGAATTTTTGGTACCATTTTACACAGACTCTTTTCATTATTAAGCCCTCTGTCAAATTTTTAAACAGTAGCATAAGACAAACTTAAATCAAAGTACTCAGAAGTACAGAGAGCCGGGCTCATTTACAGAGTAGAATCATTTTGAATTTCTTACATGAATCATACGTTTATATTGTATTAATAGATAAAAAAAAGAATATCAGATTTAAAATTCTGATGAAAAAATCATTTTAAATCTATCAATATAAATGATAAGACACTCACAGTGAGTTTCTATCCTATTACCACGGTCCGATTTTGTCAGAATCAGAATTAATCTGGTACCGCAACTGAAAATAAACAAATTGGCCAGTCTGGTTCCCTCTCCTGCTTTTCTTCGTATGTGTAGAGAACTAAGATACATGTAACACTGATTATCAAAACTCCTTACACCAAAGAACTATGTTCTTAGACTTAAAACTGAAGTTTCAAAGGTACAAAATATGTTTATTTATATAGATAAAACTTCGTTTTATTTCTGTTGCTTTATTTTGTGTTTGCATTATCTCAAAAGCGGTTAGGAGTAAGAACTATATTTTACACGTAACTTTAAAATGGTGACTATGGGGTTAACATCCTGTCTTGAACAGGATCACATAAGCCGGCAATTGCTCTTTGAGCAATAAGCCCGGCTTAAAATCACATGACATTTTATACGTCTGTCTTTTTGACAACGTCAGACACCATTGAACGTTTCCGTCAGATCTCCTATCTATCGGTCTTCTTGTCCTCTGCTGATAATTCAGTGACCAATCACCTGCCCAATATTGCTGAAACCATGTATTAAAATATCTCTTATTTACATTCTTTATTCTGTAATTCTGATAAATTAACGTAACTGTCTCTTGTGATGACTCTCATATTTTGAAGCAAAAAATGCATTACAACTCGTCGAGCCGTTTTTTCCCCATTTCGACAATCCTTTTGTTCAATTCAACAGTGAGAGTAAAACAACAATGTTTAAGGGATTCCAACCCTCAGCCAGGAAGGACAACTCTTTAATTTATGATTTAATTCAAAAAGTCTTTAAATGAAGCTTGAAAATTAAATCTTCTCATGCAACAATTTTCATTATATGCCTCTCAATGTGAATTTTATCTTTGCGCATCAAGTATAGTGTTGCTCCAATTCCGCTCTTGCTTACAGAGCCATCTGTAATGATCCATAAATTGTCATCTCTGGTTGAAAGGTAGATTCCTTTGGAATCTTTAAGTTTTGTCTGGGCTGTGCGGAAGTGTTCTATCAACTCCTCAGACCACTTAACTTTGTCTTTTGACTGAAGACCACTGATAGCATTCTCCAGTGGGGCAATGGCATGTGCACAACCAGGTAAGACACGGGATAACATTTTGTAGGCCCCAATAAATGAGCGAAGACCATGGACATAATCCGGCAATTTGCATTTAGCCAAAACAGAGACTTTATGAGGGCTTGCTGAAAGGCGGTCTTGTGTCCAGATCCATCCTGATATTGTAGTAGAACGTGGGCAGATTATTGTTTTGGTTGCTAATAACTTCAGACCACAGGCATCCAGAGCTGTCATTATGTTGACCCAGTGTCGTAGAAGTTCTTCAGGGTTGTTTCCGCCACAGTACAGATCATCAGCTAATTTTGACACATATCCTGCTTGTAGATGATCACCTAGGAATCTGCACATAAGCTCTTCTAGAGCAGTCTCAGATCCCGGTGTAACGTTGAATTTTGACCCGAGTTGAAAATTGACCCTGGGGTCATTTTTCAACGTTGAATACTGAGACCAAAGGTGTTGAAATTAGACCCTAATCCTTTGAAAACTGAGCCGGATCGTGGAATTTTGATCAGGAAACCGGTTCAAAATTCAACACCATAAAAGCACATATTAATGACTACGTTTTTCACAACTGTGATTTAATCCATTGGTATGAGGCGCCGTTTTGGTATTTACTGCCAAAAGTAATATCACCTATTCGAAAAGGTGATATCACCTATTCAGTTGGTGATATCACCTATTCAGATTTTGAATAGGTGATATCAACAATTCGAATATGTGATATCTCCTAATCGAACAGGTGATATCATCTAATCGAATAATTGATGTAACCTAATATTATTTTAATCATTTATTCCAAGATCTCTGATTGGCTCAAACTTGATCACATGATTAAATATATAACAGCATAATGACTTGAGTTACTATTTATAGAATCTGAAATACATATTGAATTGATATTTTTTTTAAACAGAAATAGTACTTATTTCACAATTAAAAAATATAGAGTATGGCTTGATGTTTCTGAAAGAATATTTACTACAACTTGTATTAATATTTTTTCATGTTCCGTAATTGATTAGACGTGACAATGCCTTGAAGTCTTGAATTAGGATCTACATGTACTTTATATAAAAACATATTGGATATGTTTGTCAAAAATTGATACAAGACATAATCAAATGAATTAATTCGTATTCTGAATAAGTAACCCCTCTAATTACTCAATCAATATATAAAAGGAAACACATTTATTTTAATATTAAAAAGCTTAATTTATGTTGATTTCTAGTGTCTAAGTCTTAAAGGGAGAAAACGTGTGCTTTATTCCAATTATTTTCAAATTTTGTTTTGTCATTCTATGTACAAAATAATATAACAAATGTAGTCTTTTTTCAATTAATCCATAGATATGTCGACTCCATAGAAAAGTCGAAATATCATCAACGGGCTTTATTTATATATTCAAATAGCTAGGTGATATAACTTTTTGGTAGTAAATACCAAAACGTACTCATACGTAGACGTCGGGAACGGGGAGCAGAATCAGAATATATTTTAAAAACCTTTACATGACAAGAAGAAAACAGTTGCTGTGGGTTTAACTCAACATTTAGATACACTGATGACGTATGATCAAGTAACAATAGTTACTCTAGTCCTTACGTCGACTCGATATACATTGTGTATCCGAGTGAACTTTAAATTAAAGTCACCACTGAATGCGCCACATCTGTTTCATGTTTGGAAGATTTACTGACTATAATGGAAGATGAAGTCTAACTGAAACTATACTGTATAAGAAAAAAAAAGATTTCTTCTTTATCTTTTCCAAAGTGAACTTTCCTTATTTTATTCCGCTATCACCTGTTTATGGTATAACGTATAAAGCGTTACATTATTGTACTTTTCTGTTATCAAACATTTTGGTTTCTTTTTCTAAATTATGTCATTTCTACGGCATTCCTGTTCGGAATAATATGATTTCTATTCGATTAGTTGTTAGTCTTGTGTAAAAAAAAAGGGTATTTCTGTTCGAGAATTCAGCACATTTAAGTTGTTATTCTAATCGGAAAGTGATTCCTATTCGATAATTTTGTCATTTCTATTCGATAATAAAATGATTTATATTCGATAATAATGTTAAAAATGAAATTCCTATTTAATTGAGTTTACAACCAATTCCAGTTTTGTCATATTTCCCAGAATGCAATTATTGAAAAAGAATAAGAAAAACATTGCACAGGAGAGATAAAATTATGCAATAAGATAAGAAGTTTATCGAATTGAATGGTATTTTTTCGAATAGAAATAGATGCTAGTATGTTTTTCGAACAGCATCTTTATTGCATATAAATAAAATAATAATCAAATAAGAAAGATAAAATTATCGAACAGGAATGATAAAATAAGCGAATAGGAGTCGCATGTTTTCAAATATGAATGACATCGAATAGGAAACGCGTGTTTTCGAATAAAATGATATATTATGATATATGAATCATATTGTCCTATTTCCTCCAAAGGGAATAGCAATCTATCGAATACAAATTACAAATAATCGAACAGAAATAACAAATAATCGAATAGGAACCACATTATATCGAATAAGAATGATATGTTTTAGTATTAGAAAAATCTCATTCTGAAGGTTATGCTCCTAGGCGATCAAGCTGAGGCAGGCTACTTACAGATAAGTTAATTGTTACAGGGATTTCACCAACCTAATTTAAAGTCAGCATTACTTACATGCTATGATCTTTTTCAAAAATATAACCTATCATTGGATTCATTTTGGCCGATCTGTTTAATTCTATTAATAAGACATTAATTTTGTTACTTTTTATACTGAATTTAACTAGATGGGATGTTCCGCCCACCTGATCAATATATATAGGGCTCACTTTCTAGACACCAGATTTCAAGGATTTTTGTTTTATGCCCTACTCATAGTTTTGTAGTTATTTAAGGATGCAATTGATTTTAGAAAGTATTGTCAAAAAATCTTGAGAAGGGAAAAAAATTGAAACCGAAATATAAATACAGAGATACTGATAAATCCAGTAAAACAACTTCCCAGCTCAAAAAATGTTCAAACTCTGAGGTTGGGTCAATATTCAACAGGGTCAATTTTCAACTTGTTGAGGTCATCAGGGATAAGAAAAAAAAATTATCAAGCTGTTGAAAAATGACCTCGGGTATAAATTCAACGACTTTTGGTCTCAATTTTCAACGTTGAAATAACACCCCTGGTTCAATATTCAACGTTGAAAAATGAACCTCGGGTCAATTTTCAACTCGGGTCAATATTCAACGTTACACCGGCGCGAACGAACCAAAACATTGCATACATTACGATATTGTTATTTATTTAGTAGAGATCATCGCTGTTAAAAGTGATAAATATATAAATATTTCAGACATAGCATTATAAAGAAAGCAGCTATATAGTATTGTATATGTTTATTTAAGCACTTATAAGGCCCATACATGTATAGTGATCCATTTTTAGCTACGTATAGACAACTTGTACTTGTATTTCTTGAAATTCTTTTTGTAAAATAGCCTTAAATAAAGCACGATTTTCTTTTCTTTTCATGGCAAATAAAAAGATATAGTATGCAAGAATATATGGGATTAATAGTTTGCAGCAATTGTTAACATTTTTTCTTATTTCAAAAAAGACGTTTATGACCTCCTGACCCTGAAATATAGGGACCAGCCCCCATTTTATGATTTCATCTGAATGCCCTTATGATTTTACACAACTTTTCTTCTATATGTCTTTACAAAATATTTTCAGTTTCAAAGTTATTAAAGAAAAATCAACAAAATTCAATAAAAAATAAATTCATAAAATTTACCGTCAAATAACAAAAAAATTAAAAAGAATTAGCCTATAATATTTATGTCTTGCACAACTTCAATACATTAGCTACATTTTCATAAAATGTTCATTTAGCTTTCTTTGGTAGTTCCTGAGAAATCAGGCGGACAAAAGACCCTCCAAAAATTAATCAAAGGGCAATAACTCATGAACGAAGGCAAAAATGGAAAACTTGAAAACACCTTTTTTAGGCCTTGAAAATAGGTATCTATCCTGAAAGTTTCATAAAAATCGAGCAAAAAATGACCGAGAAATGGACTGGCAAAAATTTCTAGGAAAAAAAAAAATAATAGTGGAGAAACAATAGAATAACAGTAGGGTTTTCCGAGGAAGCTCGGAAGACCCTAAAAAAAGTGGAAAAGAAACCTAAGAAAAACAATAAGGTCTTTCGCTGAAGGCGGAAGACCTTAATAACTAGATACGATCTCGTTGCGAGCAACGAGTGGGTCTTCCGTCCGATTCTTGATGAGATGAGATCAGATTTTGAATGAGATTTTCATTCTAAAATAATGATTTCCCATAATCTGTAAAAAAAAAAAACATTGAACAATAAAAACTTCTAAAATCGACCTTTGGCCCCTCAAGGTCCCTAATATTAGGGATCATCCCTTTTTTCTTCATATCATTTTAAAGCTCTCAAGATTTTATACACTTTTTGTTCAACAACTATTCAAAGATTCCTTTTAGTTTTTGAGTTATTTGCATAAGAAATATTTAGGGGCCAACCCTTCAGCTCCTTAATAGAGATGTTTAGCGAAAAATAAAAGGTTGCATATTGTTCAGAACATTATTTTGAACATCTTTTGTTCAATATTACTTATCAAAATATTTCTCACTTTCGAGATAAAAAGAGTCAAAGATTTAGCATTCTGGCCCCTTGTTGCCCCTAATTATATACCACTGAAGACGGAAGACCCTAATAATAATAATAACTAGAGCAAAGCTCGTTGCAAAGCAACGAGTAGGTCTTCCGTCATGTTTGACCGGAAGTGGCTTTCATTTTTAACAGAAATGAGAAATAACGTCCAAAAATGGTTTGATTCCTCTAAATCCATAAAAATTATTGCAAAAATAAGCCATTTTCTGTTACTTCCAGTTTGACCGGAAGTTACGACGACGGACGGAAAATTAGTTTTAATGTCCCAGAGACATATGTTACCAGAAATCTTGTCAAGAACGGCAAAAATACGCGTTTTCCGACTACTTCCAGTTCGACCGGAAATGACGAAGCTGGGCGTATTTTGACGACTTCAATAGATCAAGCTTGACATTTTTAATAATTTTGCTTCTTTGACGTATCACAAATTCTCAATATTTTTGAGATATAATGGAAAAACTTTTGGCCTCTTCAGGTCCCTGATTTTAGGGGCCAGCCCTTTTTTCGAGATGTTATTTGAAAGATCCTGAAATTCTACACCTTTTTTGTTCTACATGCTTAAACAAAATATTTCTAGGTAAAAAGTTATCGTTGAATAGGTGCTTTAAATTTTGAAATTCTTGATTGGATTATTTTCGGACCATAGCAGGCGTCGGCGCTTCGTACTTCCGGTATTTGTGATATACTTAGTGCACTTCTCCAAAAGTTGCTCTAGCATCACTGAAAATTTCAAGCTTCTGTGTTAAGTACTTTTTGAGAAAACTGCCGGACAAAGTGACCCTCTAAAAATCACTAAATCGCAGAAAACTCCTAACCGGAAGTGATGTCATCAAAATAAAAAAATATGTATCTAGATTTTTTGATGTTCTATCAGACCTGAAAGTTGCATAAAAATCTAGCAGTTCTCGAGAAATCGCGCGTACAAAATCGGTAAGAAAAAAAAACAATAATAATAACTAGACACGATCTCGTTTCGAGCAACGAGTGGGTCTTCCGTTCGATTCTTGATGAGATGAGATAAGATTTTGATTGAGATTTTCATTCGAACTTTATGATTTTTCATTATATGTAAAAAGACATTGAACAATAAAGACTTCAAAAATCGACTTTTGGCCCCTCACGGCCCTTCATATTAGGGATCAGCCTTTTTCTCTTCATACCATTTTAAAGCTCTCAGGATTATGAACACTTTTTGTTCAACAAATATTCAAATATTCCTATTCGTTTTCGACTTATTTGCATAAGAAATATTTAGGGACCAACCCTTCAGCTTCGATTCTTAATGAGGACGTTTATCGAAAAATGAAAGGTTGCATATTGTTCATAACATGATTTTGAACATCTTTTAGACTAAAACCTATCAAAATATTTCTCACTTTCAAGCTAAAAAGCATCAAAAATTTAGAATTCTGGCCCCTTGTGGCCCCTAATTATGTAATATTCGACATTAAAATCATAATATAAAATTGTAGATTGTTGAGATAAACATTTTTGCTTCAGTAATGTATAACAAAATATTGACTGTTAATGAGTTATCGAAAAAAGACTTTTAGCCCATCTTGGCCCCTAATTTGAGTGCCCAGCCCTTTTTCCCTGATTTCATCTCGAAGCCCTAATGATTTTATACACTTTTTGTTCAACAACTATTCAGAGATTCTTTTTTGTTTTCGAGTTATTCGCAAAAGAAAAATTTAGGGACCATCCCTTCAACGCCCTAATGGGGACGTTTAGCGAAAAATGATAGGTTTTATATTGTTCAGAACATGATTCTGAACATCTTTTGTTCAATATTACTTATCAAAATATTTCTCACATTCGAGATATAAAGCGTCAAAGATTTAGCATTCTGGCCCCTTGTGGCCCCAAATTATATACCATAGGACATTAAAATCATAATACCCGGTAGGGGTATATAGTTGTTAGATGGTTGAGATAAACATCTTTGCTTCAGTAATGTATTACCAAATATTAACTGATAAAGAGTTATCGATTGAAGACTTTTGGCCCCTCTTGGCCCCTAATTTGAGTACCCAGCCCCTTTTTCTTGATTTCATCTTAAAGCTCATAAGATTTTGAACACTTTTTGTTCAACAACTATTCAAAGATTCTTTTTCGTTCTCCAGTTATTTGCAAAAGAAATATTTGGGGCCCAACCCTTCAAACCCCTAATGGGGATGTTTAGCATAAAATGAAAGGTTGCATATTGTTCAGAACATTATTTTGAACATCTTTCGTTCAATATTTTTTATCAAACTATTTCCCACTTTTGATATATAAAGCGTCAAAGATTTAGCATTTTGGCCCCTCATGGCCCCTTATTATGTAACATACGACATTAAAATCATAATATATAGCTGTAGATTTTTGAGATAAACATTTTGCTTCAGTAATGTATAACAAAATGTTTGCTGTTAAAGAGTCATCGATTCTAGACTTTTGGCCCCTCTTGGCCCTTAATTTGAGAGTTAAGCCCCTTTTTCTGGATTTTACCTTAAACCTCTCATGATTTTGAACTCTTTTTGTTCAACAACTATTCAGAGATTCTTTTTTTATTTTTGAGTTATTTGCAAAAGAAATATTTAGGGTCCAGTCCTTCAGCTCCTTAATGGGGATGTTTAGCGAAAAATGAAAGGTTGCATATTGTTCAGAACATTATTTTGAACATCTTTTGTTTAATATTACTTATCAAAATATTTCTCACATTCGAGATATAAAGCGTCAAAGATTTAGCATTCTGGCCCCTTTTGGCCCCTAATGATGTCCTAATTTTCGACCCCTACCGAGCTTCCATACTAATCAATTCCGGAATTTTTTAAAGTATAGGTCAAAACTATAATATGTTGTCTATCAGTCCTGAAAAGGACAGCGTTCTAGCTTTTGTCGTTTTTGAGTTTTTATCCAGACAAAATGATGTCACTAAAAATTCAATTAAAGGGCGATAACTTCTGACCGGAAGTGATTTTTCGGAAAATAAAAAAATTATCAGCTTTAGTTCACGATACATCATTCCTGAAAATTTCAAGTCAATCCACTCAAGCATCTCTGAGAAATCATCTGCACAAAAATGTGTAAAGAAAAAAAAAAATAATAATAACTACAGCAAATCTCGATGCAAAGCAACGAGTAGGTCTTCCGTCATGTTTGACCGGAAGTAGCTTTTATTTTTAACAGAAATAAGAAATAACACCAAAAATTTGAATCCTCTAAATCCATGTTAATTAATGCAAAAATAAGCCATTTTTTGCTACTTCCGGTTTGACCGGAAGTGATGACGACGGACGGAAAAATAGTTTTAATGCTCCCAGAGACATATGTTATCAAAAAAAACTTGTTAAGAACGGCAGATATACGCGTTTTCCGACTACTTCCGGTTTTGCCGGAAGTGACAACGCCGGGCGTATTTGGACGACCTCAATAGATTAAACTTGACATTTTGAAATATTTTGCTCCTTTGACGTATCACAAATTGTCAATACTTTTTGAGATATAAAAGAAAAACTTTCGGCCCCTTCAGGCCCTTAATTTAAGGGGCTAGCCCTTTTTTCGAGATGTCATTTGAAAGATCTTGGAATTCTACACCTTTTTTGTTCTACATGTTTTAACAAAATATTTCTAGGTAAAAAGTTATCGTAGAAAAGGTGGTAAAAATTTTGAAATTCTTGAAAGGACTATTTTCGGGCCATAGCGAGCGTCGGCGCTTCGTACTTCCGGTATTTGTGATATACTAAGTGCACTTCTCCAAAGGTTGCTCTAAGCATCACTGAAAATTTCATGCTTCTGTGTTGAGTGCTTTTTGAGAAAACTGCCGGACAAAGTGACCCTCTAAAAATCACTAAATCGCAGAAAACTCCTAACCGGAAGTGATGTCATCAAAATAAAAAAAATATATGTATCTAGATTTTTTGATGTTCTATCAGACCTGAAAGTTTCATGAAAATTGATCGAGCCGTTTTCGAGAAATCGCGCGCACAAAATCGGCAAGAAAAAAACCAATAATAACTAGATACGATCTCGTTGCGAACAACGAGTGGGTCTTCCGTCCAATTCTTGATAAGATGAGATAAGATTTTGATTGAGATTTTCATTCTAAAATAATGATAAAGATTGTGAAGAAGAACGATTTTGCCTCTATAATCTGTAAACAGACATTGAACATTAAGACTTAAAAATTCGACTTTTTGCCCCTCACGGCCCCTAATATAAGAGATCAGCCCTTTTCTCTTCATATCATCTTAAAGCTCTCAGGATTTTGAACACTTTTTGTTCAACAACTATTCAGAGATTCTCTTTCGTTTTCGAGTTATTTGCAAAAGAAATACTTAGGGGCCAACCCTTCAACTCCTTAATGGGCACATTTAGCGAAAAGTGAAATGTTGCATATTGTTCAAAACATTATTTTGAACATCTTTTGTTCAAAATTACTTATCAAAATATTTCCCACTTTTGAGATATAGAGCGTCAAAGATTTTGAATTTTGGCCCTTTATGGCCCGTTATTATGCACCATACGACATTCAAAACATAATATATAGTTTTAGGTTGTTGAGATAAACATCATTGCTTCAGTAATGTATAACAAAATATTGACTGCTAAAGAGTAATCGATTAAAGACTTTTGGCCCCTCTCGGCCCTTAATTTGAGTGCCCAGCCCCTTTTTCTTGATCTCATCTGAAAGCTCATAAGATTTTGAACACTTTTTGTCCAACAACTATTCAGAGATTCTCTTTCCTTTTCGAGTTATTTGCAAAAGAAATATTTAGGGTCTAACCCTTCAACTCCTTAAAGGGGACGTTTAGCAAAAAATGAAAGGTTGCATATTGTTCAGAACATTATTTTGAACATCTTTCGTTCGATATTGCTTACAAAAATATTTCTCCCTTTCGAGATATAAAGCATCAAAGATTTAGCATTCTGGCCCCTTATTGCCCCTTATTATGCACCATAGGACATTAAAATTATAATATATGTGACGCGCCAAGCAAAAACCTCCCTTAACGAAGAATTTTGACATTTTCAGTTTTTTATTGATTCTTGGAGAGTTTTTCTTTCTCTTTCATTTGATGTATAACATGACATATATTTCTGTATATAAATTTATAAAAGATCGCATGACAAAGACGGAATATTTACTTTGACGTACAGTGTATGCGTGCGAAACTGCATGAATTTTCATAACGTAAAATCGTAAATGACGTAAAGCTATATAATAATTTGATGATATTTATTATAATTAAACTTTTTATTTGATTTCCTTAAAAGTATCAACAATTAAGATTTGTTCATTGTAATAATAAAAAATAAACATTCTAAAGTATATCTTTGAGAAACAAAAGACGGGAGGGGGGGACCAAAATGATCATCAATGGAAAAAGCAAAACTCAAGACAAAATCAAAATTCTTCTCTTCCTCTGGGAGATCTTCCAATTTATGGCTTTTTAATGCAGTAAAATGGTAGAAATCTACATCACTGCAATAGTAAAAGAAAATAAGCAACATTTGGATAAAAAAAAATCCTATTGTGGTAGTACACACGTACGGGTTCATACTAGCTTAGGCTAGTGGGATCCCTGGGTAGGGGGCTTCGTTGTCCCCCAGCCCGATGTTTATTCGTTCTGCATTATATAGTAGGGCTAAAAACTGCAGGGACATGTCTCGGAAACTAGAGACGGTACCATCACCATTTTCTCACAGAAGTGGTGACTGGCCAGCCCACTAATATCCAACCCACAAAATTTCAGATTGCTGGATAGGGGCTTTCGATGTCCCTAAGCCCGATGTTTATTGTTACAGTACTATAGGGCTAAAAACTGCAGGGCCATATCTCAATAATTAGAGATGGTGACATCACCATGCTAGTGATGATAGTGGGATAACCGTAAGCTTATTTGGTAAAGCACAGAGGCCTCAGGTACGTTCCCAATTAAGCAGAAACACGTAATTTTCTCTGTTACACTATCAAAGTATTCATCTTAAAAAAAAGTTTGAGACAGCCCTTACCCCCCCCCCCCACCCCACCCCAGCAATAAAAGTTTATACAATACACAGAATAGATAGAAAGTATTGTCATAGAAAGTATTGTCATAGTACCTGAAATTTTACAGAGTGCGACAGATTTATTTCTATCTACATTTCTTTTACCACAAGTTAACTATTTACATGTTTTAGTTTCGAATGTTTTAATACTGAAGACTTTTTAGCTTATTGAAAAGATATTCTGCACCCAAGAATAAATTGTATTTCTCTCTTGTAGTAGAGTTTGATCCTTTTCTTCTTCGGGTGTCGTTATGAAATCAGTCTTTCATTCACAAGAAGAACTTGAAAGTTGTCAAACTTTTTCCAATGCGTTTGTATTATTCAATAAATGCTTGTTTAAATCAAATCAATAATTAAAAGATTTGGTGCATCAAATTTTAAAGTGTCCAATCATTGTTTCTTGGTAATTTTTAACATTTGATTAATTTTTCCTGGCCTTCCGTTTCCTATTTTATATTTATGTTTAAATTATTGAAAATGAATATATTTAGAATTATTTTCGTAACTAAATGCGTCTACATACTTTTCAGTGAATCAGAATGTAACACCCATCCCCAATCAATAAAATATGTGTATTAATTTTAAATCTTGTTTAATAAAAAAAAATCTGCAATTTATATGTATGAAGTTAATCATGAAATAATTTTGAGCCAATCATTGTTTATAAGCCGAATAACAAACCACATTACCAGAATATATACTGTCCTCTACAAAAATTTGAATTTTTCAATTAAAATTTGTATATGACAATTAATTGTCATATACAAATTTTAATTGAAAAATTCAAATTTTTGTAGAGGACAATATGAATCCCACAAGTGACACGTACACTCCACAACTTTATTTCTAGGAATAGAATGTAAGGCTTATACTAAGCTTCACTGTTACCTTCCTGAGAATGCACACATTATGATTTATTTTAATCATATAAAATGCTAGTTGCATTTAGTATTGGTTAAAACACGCATGTTAAAAATAACAACAGAAAGTAAGAGAACGGGTAAAACATTCTTAATATTCTTCGAAGTTCGATCATCGTAAACGGGAGGGGGGCGTGTCTCAGCTATGGACATTCACGCTTAAATGATTACCTGAATGAATTAAACAAGAACAAGGCACACATGTACAATCTTAAGCTGTAACTTTTGTTATTTTTTAAAAAATAATTAATTGTTGTAATTTGTACATTTTTTATACACGAGAAGCTGTACATGTATGAATGGGTTAGTTGATCAAGCCCGCAATATTCAAGCCGACCGACATGTATTTTTTATGTTCGATAAATCCTTTATCTTAGAATATAGAGCGATTTGATCATTGACTGAAGTAAAATATACATTGTATTCAGGTATTTATATCCTCCAACTTCCATATATCTTGAACAAATATAGGCATATTACCATGGATATTTCGCATAGGCGTCGGAACCGGGGGGAGGGGGGGGGCTAGGTGTGGCTTAGCCCCCCCCCCACACTTTTTTCCCAAAGATAGACTTAGTATAGACATTTGACTTTGCTGCGTAGGCTTAGCCCCCCCCCCCTATTTCCATACACATGTTGTAGTACAGATTTAAAATGGGGAATGTGGTGGTGTTTGGAAAAAATGTTGGTACTGGAATTCGAACATACCCCCCCCCCCCTGAACCCCCCGTAATAGGATTTTCTTGTTTAACAAATGCACATTTCTTTTTTTTCTTGCTTGTCAGGTCTTTTTGAAGGTATAAAAATTTCTTCTACCTAGCCCCCCCCCCCCCACTTTCAATGTGCTTCTGACGCCAATGTTTAGTGGAGATTTGTACTGTACTAATTTTGGATTAAACTGCCCATACATGTACATGTTCAATACAACTTTTGCAGGAAAAAAATTTATTGACATTGTTAAAGTTTGTTACATGTATACATTTCATAAATTACGTGTAATTGGTAGCAAATTTTCATAATTTGAAACGCATGTACATATTCATTTAATTGCGATTCAACAGAGAGAAACAAGATTATTATTTTCCAAGGTAGATGGTTGTAAAGTCTTTGTCGGGGAAATAATTACTACAGGTAAAATAATCCTTAATACTAAAGGTTAAAATAAAATCATTAAAAAGAAAGTCTTTAACCTCGAAAACGTTTAATATATACTTTCATACTGCATTGATGTTTTAATTTAAGTTAAGAGGGCTGAATGAGCACCGGATACATGCAACAGCCTGATTCAGCGATTTTATAAATGACCGAAATTATGTCGTTTTCAGGAATCCAGAACTCCAGAATCTTAGAACATGTAGATAAACCATGCACAAAATAATAATAGGTTGGAATGTTTTAAAAGTGTTCAAACAAATTGTATGAATTTGTAACAATTTGTATTAATTATAACATTTTATCGATATATCATGTTTGCCATTTTTACATTCGGTATATTGTGTATAACCTCATTAAAACAGATTACGAAAAGGTCGATAAACATTTTATGTTCAATCTGTTTATATAATTCTCAATCATAAAATATCTTAGAAAGTGGGACTGTAACTTACAATGTATGCGAGCATCCGTAAATTCATGACGAAATTTGCACGAAGTATCCAAAGAAATAGAGCAGACACGCGACACAGGAGAAAGGGGGGAGGCGAAGTTTTCCTACAGTTTTTGCACAACATGAGAAGGTGTTCAACAATAAAATAAATTGAGAAGCTCAAAAGGTTTTTCTTCAAAATATTCATTTTAAATCGACAGCTAAAACAAATTCCGGAAGAAGTGTCCAAATAAAATACTCTGTTCGTTTCTATAGAGATTACTTTTTTAAACAACTAAACTTAACTATTTATCAATCACAGTTCATGTTTTATTTATATAAACGGTAGCGTTAACTGTCCCAACCCAGTTTATACCGTATAAATTGGGTAGCTGTTAAATTCATTCCATAAATAAAAGAGCAGTAATTCAGGTCAATTTTCATTGCATCGCTATTTAAATAAAAATACCTTAGTTTAATCCTGTTGAATTGCATGTGCATCACGATGAAACAGCTGGACATTAAATTTAGAAAACTATCTTTTAAAACTTGTTTGTTTAACCTTTTAAAATGAACCGACTAAAATCTTTTTTAAACTTCCTAATTATTCATTCCGGAATTTTTTTATCCTATCAACAACTTTTTTTTATTTCAGATTTTCAACACTGAAAATTTCCGACAAAAAAAAATTCGACCTACCTACCGATGTAATTTTTTAACCCGAATAGGGAGAGGGCAAACAGATTTCATTTTAAAAACAGCCTTACGGTAATTTTTCAGCCACCACTGGAAATCTTTAAAAAATACACACTTAATTGTGAAAAGGAAAGATCATACAGACACTTGACGGAGGCTAAGTTTTTAATGAATAAACTACATCAAATTACACCCAAGAATCTGTCTTAGCATATAAATAAAACAACATCTCCTTGTTCTACAGGGTAGAGTTTCTCTCAAGGAGACGTTTTTACGTCGCATTTACCTTGTTGACTTTAGACGCGTCTTTTGACGTTACGTCATAATAGACATAAGGGAGGTTTTTGCTTGGCGCGTCACATATAGTTGTAGATGGTTGAGATAAACATCTTTGCTTCAGTAATGTTTAACAAAATATTGATTGTTAAAGAGTTATCGATTAAAGACTTCTGGCCCCTTTTTGCCCTAAATTTGATGAGTAAGCGCTTTTTTCTTGGTATGATATGAAAGATCTTGATGTTCTGCACAAATGATGTTCAGTACGTTTTTACAAAAT
>NW_026924835.1:0-24748 GCF_032062105.1 Saccostrea cuccullata
TTTCTCTTAAGCAAAGTGGCAAAATTCACGTTCTTGTGTATTGCATGTTCTTTCGAATTCGTTTTACAAGCATTCTTTTTTTTTTCTTTTTTCTTACCATTGGTAATCAAAGCCTTTTAAACTTACCAACGTTTCACGTTGTACAAATGTCATTTTATATGTGATGTTTTACTTATTCAGAAGCAATAATTGACAGAAGTTTGTTATCATGATTATTTTTAAATAAGGGGGGGGTTTTTTGTCGAAAAAAAAGCTTCGTAGTCGTTCTTTTTGCTGTATTCTTTTATTTAATTTTATTTATTTTTTTTTTTGGGGGTTTGTTTTTGAGTCGCAGGATTAAACCATATAAAATATACCTTACTTTCACAGTGGTTGTCAGAATTTTTAGAGATGGGTGCATAAAGATCGATCATATATCTCCACTACACGCGTTGTTAACATTTTCATTTTCTGGTGCTGATTTAACTTTGTCTTTAAACTTTCCATTTCATATGTTTTTAAGCAAGTTTAAAGGTAATAGAATTCACTATTTCTATACTTGATTTAATTAAGTTTTAATACATGTAAATAAATCAACTTCCAGGGACACGCTGTATGTTAATGCAAATAATTCTTTGCATGTAGCGTTGTAGCTATTGGCATAAAAATTGAATCTGAGAACTGTTTAACAGCTGTATTGTTTTTATAATAGCAAACACTTGTATAAGTTCACATCATTTCTCAGATTTACATATTATATATTTTCATCGTTTACTATTTGCTTAAAAAGTAAAATTATTTAAGTGTATATTATATCCTGTATTTATGATTTTCTTTTGTTCAAATGCTTTAAAGAATATACATGTATGCATTTTGTTTTGTTCAAATTCTCCTTCAGTCAGTATTATTTAGGGTTTTCATATCCAAATTTCAAAATATCTTGGTTTTTTTGTCTCCTATGAAAATACGCAAGTTGGAAAAAACTGTACTTTTCTGTTATTGATGTTCATTGTTTGTCTTTCTTTACAGTGCCTTCAAAATTCATAATGCTGGTACATCATTTGTTTTTGCCTCGGAGCGACAAGAAGATATGAAAAAGTAATGCTGATATTCCTGTGATAATTTTATAAACAGTCATTCATTTTGTTTCGCATACCTTTATCAATAACTGTCAACAAAACACAAACAAAGAAACCTTAAAAATATGTCATTCAATCTAGATTCTCAAAACATTTATTTCATGACAAACATATCAGTTACAAACAATTAACCATGGACATGGTTGGTGGACTTAAATTAGAACCCACCCACCCCCTTTTTTTTAATTTAAAATGAATGTATTCACCTGGAAAGAATTGTGATAAAGTAAATTCACAATTATATTAATTTAGTTTGTTTAAAGAAATGTGATAACGTTAGGCTTCTTTGTTCTAGATGGATGAATAAGATGGGGTTAGCTGCTATATCCTTCTTCCTCCGAGGGTAATCAAACAAGATCAGACTAAAACCAGTAAGTGTGACCTATTGAAGGCCGTTAACTTGGTCATATTGCGGCATATTGA
This sequence comes from Saccostrea cuccullata, assembly GCF_032062105.1. NCBI lineage: Eukaryota > Metazoa > Mollusca > Bivalvia > Ostreida > Ostreidae > Saccostrea > Saccostrea cuccullata. Next base: position 1,542 of record NW_026924835.1, read on the forward strand.
ACGCAGCATTTAAGACTACAATGCCTCCCACTCTGAAAATTCCACGATGTAACCTACCTTAAATGTTACCAAACTGGTATTTTTACCGTGGTCATAAAGACTTTGAAAGCAAATTTTAAAATTTTTTATTTTGTTTAATATGAGTTACTAATAAACATGCATTTTGCACGTAATTGTCGTAAAAAATCTGGCCTATAGGTATACAGAATTTTGAATATTATACATAGAAAGACAGCGTTCACTTTCACCGAATTTTGAATGTTGTGATGCAGAGAAAAATGACCTACGATGACACAACATTTTGAATGTTACAATGCGAGTTATTACACAGCCTTTGATTGTTATTTATTCGGTAAAATGTATTTATATATCAAAGCCTTTAAAGAAACATTATACAAAGAAATATGACCTTAATTAAGTTATACAGCATGTTGAATATTGCTTATTCATAAAAGTTCGACTCATGGACAACAGCATCTTTAATGTTGTAATACGGTGAAATTGTGGCTTATATATACGGATGAATGCCTATAAAGTTGTAAGTAAGCCTATTGTGAAGTAATGTAATATTGTATATATACCAGATCTGCACGGATGATTTACTCAGGATAATTTCCCATAGTTATGTTACAGTAACTTATATTTAATCTTTCTGGATGTCAGCGTAATTAAATACTATAAAATTTCATACATACGAATCTAATGTAATCTTGCTGGATTAGTGTTACTTATACGGAAAAAAGTGACTTACCTCCGAATTAAGCAGTGACCACAATTGCTTTTGGATTGTAATTCGGAGATTCTTATTCGGAGGATAATTGGTAGGGAAATAACTATAAATGTTTCTATGCTAAGAGTTTTTTGGAAGTGTTGTTAGTGAAGCATATGATCTCTGTTTTCTTTAATCTCACCTGAGCTGAAAGCTCAGTGAGCTTTTCTGATCATCTGTTGTCCATCGTAAAATTTTCAGGTTTTCAACTTCTCAAGAACCACTGGACCAATTTTAACCAAACTTGATGCAAAGCATTCTTGGGTAAAGGGGATTTTATAGTACGGATTTTAATTGTTCAAATTATGATCCTGGGGGAAGAGTAGGACAATAGGAATCCAATTTTACATTGAAAAACCGCTGGTTTACCCGGTAAAAATTTTTGAAATTTTTCTCAATAACCACAGGCCAGAAAAGCTGAAACTTATGTAAAGACCCCGGGGGATTGTAGTTTTTAAATTGTTCAAATCTGATCTCTGATAAGGGGCACAATAGGGAATCCAAGTTTTACATTGAAATGTACAGGAAAAATCTTTTAAAATCTATTGAAGAACCACAGGGCCAAAAAGCTTAAATTGTTGAAGACCCTTGAGTAGTGGGGTTTTTAAATTGTTCATTCGTGACCCCGGGGAAGGCGACCACACCGGGGGAAATCCAAGTTTTACATTGAAGTATTTTGGGAAAAAATCTTTAAATAATCTTCTCAAAACCACGGGGCCCAGAAAAGCTGAATCATATGTGGAAACATGCTGGGGTAGTGTAGGTTTTCAATTTTTATGGCCCCTGGTGGAAGGGTTGGGTAAAAAAGGTCATAACAAAAAGATGGTGAATCTGTTTGAGAAAAGCATTGCCAAAGTTACTCATGGCAGCGATGTGGCCCATGGGCCTTTTTGTTCATGATAGTTCAGGAATCTTTATCATTTAAAGACTAAGCCAAAATGTTCCTAATTATAAATATGCTGAACAAATAAAATTTTGTATCATATTGTTTTTGGTTTCTAGATGAATATTACAGCGAGAGTTCTGATGAAGATTTTCATCCGTCTACAGCTAGCAGTATGGAGTCACTTAACAGTGTAGGACAGAGCACCGGTAAGTACGGAGTCACTTAACAGTGTAACAGAGCACCCGGGAAATCGGGGTCACTTAACAGTGTAAGACAAAGCACGGTAAGTAGGGTCACTTAACAGTGTAAGACAGAGCACCGTAAGTAGGGTCACTTAACAGTGTAAGACAAGCCCCGGTAAGTATGGGTCATTAACAGTGTAGGACAGAGCACCGGTAGGAGTCATTAACAGTGAAAGACAAAAAAGACCGGTAAGTACGGAGTCACTTAACAGTGTAGGACAGAGCACCGGTAAGTACAGTATTTAACAGTGTAGGACAGAGCACCGGTAAGTACGGAGTCACTTAACAGTGTAGGACAGAGCACCGGTAAGTAGGAGTCACTTAACAGTGTAAACAAGCACCGGTAATAGGAGTCATTTAAACAGTGTAGGACAGAGCCCCGGTAAGTATGGGTCACTTACAGTGTGAACAGAGCACGGTAAGTATGGGTCATTAACAGTGTAGAACAGAGCACCGGTAATAGGGTCACTTAACAGTGTAGGACAGAACCGAAGATGGGTCACTTAAAGTGTAGGACAGAGCACCGGTAAGTAGGAGTCACTTAACAGTGTAAGACAGAGCACCGGAAGTAGGAGTCACTAACAGTTAACAAAACACCGGTAAGTATGGGTCACTTAACAGTTAAACAGAGCACCGGAAAAGATGGTGTCACTTAACAGTGTAGGACTAGCACCGGTAAGTATGGCTCACTTAACAGTGTAGGACGGGCACCAGTCAGTTGACCTGTAAAGGTTGAACGAAGATGTGCTGATTTAACATTAACACATATCTTTCAACTTACAAGATTTCAACTTTCTAGATGGCTTAAACTTTATGTAAAACCATGATTGTATTTTTACATATTTACCTACCCTGATTAAAAATTATGTGATTTTCCGTGCATTTTTTCATAATTTATTAGATTGTTTTCGTTTAACAGAAACATATTATAGTTCAGGGAGATTTCTAGGAGTGCGGGGGGATTTGACTCGCCTTATGGATAATATTCACAAGGAACAGCTTACTTTTGAGGGAAGGACAAAAAGGGAAAAAGAGAACTAGCGCTATATTACCACAGGAAGGATTATCAGACGAAATGTCTGCTGATGGTATAGAGAAACTCAAACGGAAACATTCATTAATGCGAACATTAAAGGTGAAGATATGATAATGTCTTTCTTGTCGTAAAAATGTGAGATATAACTGATATCGCCAAAAAGTAATATTTTAATTCATGTTTTTATTACCAGGCAAAAGAATTGGAGCTTCAGGAATTAGAAAATCTACTTAAAAGTGAAAATAAAAAAGCTCTCCTTCGTAGTTTTTAAGGGAAACACCCCAAGATGTGCTTAAGGGATCCCGTTTTCAGTTTCTCGCAGTTACCTTTGATAGCAGGATTGAAACCAAAATTTTTTTAGTAAAAAATGAATTAATGATATTAAATTCCGGAAGGAAAACTAAAAACCCTCCATATAATGGAAATGGCGGACATTACGTTGAACATTTGTAATGGGAATTTCCTTGTACATGTACTTTTAATTTCTGCACTTAATGTTAATTGGTCAATGTGTTGTGCTTATGTTGTTTTGTAAGTTTCCATTTAGGATTGTGATATATAAATAAACATATGTAATTCTTTTGTAACAATAACAGTTACTAAAGGAAGGTAATGAAACCTTGGAATGTTTTCCTTTCTCCCCCCTTTTTTGGGAAAAGGTTTGGGGGCTTAATAGGAAAGTCGATGAACAGATTTATGATGATAATGCCTAATTATGTCTAGGCTGGGCAAGAATACATTTTTTCCAAATGGAAAAAAATAAATATTCGTGAAAATGAAGCGCATTGAAGTGGAAAAATTTTCCCCGTTCGAATGGAACGTTTTGAGCTATCTTTAGAGTGTTTATTATCATTTTTATGAAAAGGCCCATTTCTTTAGAAATGGATAAAACGGTAAGTTGTTTCTTCAAATACCTTTAAAAACAGGTTTTACATAAACATAATAGCCAGTCAAATTGAGGATCTAAATAAACACCGGGGAAAAAACACGTTTTTCCCCAAAAAGTGTTGTGGTAACTGTAATAGACATGATAAGTTCAAAAATATGTACATATTCGTTGCAATTTGTGTTTTACAGAGTCTCTAACTATCTTTTATTTTTTTTTTTAAAACCCCTTTTAAATTGTAACTCATAAAAGCTTGTCGCGAAAATGGGGTCTCCTAAAACTACGACGAATATTTCTTTCTCGTTTCTAAAAATATGGGCGTGTCATTATGTTATAATTGACGTTCAAAACATGACTCAGAACTTTTCATCCAAACGGGAAATTTTACCACTTCAATGCGCTTCATTGTATAATTGATAACAGGGCTCATGGTGTTGTGCTATTTAGTCATAGCTTGCATTTGGTTCTTGGACAAAAACTTGGTTAAATACCATTGTAGTTCTTGCATCTTGTTCAAGATTATCCCGAAACCTTGTTTAATATTACGCTACCAAATCAGTAAAGTATGAAAAGGAACCATGCTTCATGTTTTTGTCTTTTTTCTTTACAGTATACATGAATAAAGTGATAAATAGATGCACATTTATGTTTTTGTTTTATCAAGAATGACCAAAAATGCCTATAGGGGAAATAAGAAATTTTTAAGTTCAAAAATTTTATTTAACAATACAAAATCTTAGCAAGAAAACACCCCTTCCAAAACATATGAGGGGGGATCAGGTGCCAGGGAGGAGTGGCACCCCCCCCAGGTTTCCCCCGCAATGTTTCCTTGTCACGATCGGGAAAAAAAGGGAAAAAATCTGTCGAAAAATTCAGTGTGTAAGTAATGGCCTAACAAAAGAAGGGAAAATTTTAGTTTGGCTCAATGATAAATTGTATTTGCTGAAAAGGTTATTGTATCGACCATAGAACATGCGAAATGAAGACTTTAAACGAGACTGCTGATATTTTTTGTTTCATCAACTTGTTTGTCAATTATTTACCTTTTTTTTAAAAATTGCACATACGAACAGTATGCTGTTGCGTATCGAATCAACCGAGAAATATAAACACCATATGCAAGTAATAAAGGTTTTTTTCTGCATAAGAAAGGGGAAAGTTGACGACTGAAAAATTTAAGTCATCACATTTATCATACAGCTTTACACGTAAAACTCCTAATGATTGCATTTCACACTCGAAGACAGCGACTTTCACTTTACGACAGCAACTCATACTTCAAGCGCAACTTGAAATCAAAAGAGGACAATTTGCACTTGAAGAGATCAATTCTTACTGTGAGAGAGCTAGCAACTCCTATTCAAAATTAGTAATTCATACTCAAGACTAGTGCTAATTGTAACGGGAACCGTTACAGATGTTCCCCAAACGCTCCCGAACTCCCTTTCGGTGCCATATTCCCTGTAAGCTTCATTAAATAAGACAAATTCTGTGCATTTTTACTTTAACAACGTTTTTCCAGAAGGATACCAATTATATTCAATTTTTAACTTTGCACCCAAGCGCATGGGGAAAGAAATGTGTTATGACCATATCATCTTGTCTTTCAAGAGTAGTTTTAGATATACTCGTTTCAAATGCACGCACGTGCGTGCATGTGCATGATGATCATACCTTCTTGTAGGAGTCCCTTACATCTATCTATGTTCTAAATCCCATCCTGTTTGGTTGAAAAACAAGGGTGTTATAGCCATTTAAAGTTTCAGCCAATCAGATTGAGCACACGTGCATGCGCGTAATTTCATGATTTTTTTTTTTATATCATTTTGTAGGATATCCTAATGTATGACATTTTTAAATTTCAAAGAATTTCGTCAAAAAACAAAGGAGAAATAGCAATTTAAAGTTTCAGCCCATCAAATTTCTTGCACACGTGCATGCACGTAATTTCATGATATTTTTCTATATCATTTTGTAGGATATCCCAATGCATGACTACATTTTAAATTTCAACGAATTTCGTCAAAAAACAAAGGAGATATAGCCATTTAAAGTTTCAGCCAATCAGCTTGCAGCACACGCACATGCGCATGCGTTCATGAAAATTCTTATATATCATGCGGTAGAACATTATAATGTAGGACTATGTTCCCAAAAATTTTAAAGGATTATGACAAGAAACAAGAAAGTTATTGATACTTTAGTTTCAGCCAATCAGAGCAAAGCGCACGTGCATGCGCGTGAAATCTTTTCCATTTTGACCAGCATTTTTCTAACCATAATGTATCCTTACATTATGAGTTTCAAAAAATTTCATCAAAAAATAGAAAAATTACGGCAATATCCATTATATTGGTAATTTCACCTAATGCACGTGCGTGCTCTTGCAAGCACGTGCGCGCAAAATGACCTTTGTTTGGCAACTCTACATAACATGCCTACTAACCCTAAAAAGGTTTCACCTAAGTCGGATGTGTAGTTTACAAGATCACTCGTGGAAAAATTTTCCCAGGAAGAAGAAAAATAATAATAATAATAATAATAATAAAAAAAAAAAAACAGAGTAAAAAAAAAATGTTCCCCAACTTCGTTTGGGGAACATAATGAGCAACTCTTTTCCCAAAAGAGAAACGCATCTTAAAAGGAAAGTACTCAATGTCCACGCTGCATCTATCTCTTACCAGAGATTCCGCTTGGCATCTAATTCAAAATAATTTAATTTAATTCGCTAGACACGCTTGCATTTTCGTCGAGAAAATCATTCATTTTTTTCAAGAAAATATACTCGAAACAAAATTGTGAATGCATCATTTGAGAAAGCAAAAATACTAGTACCTTAATTATCAAAAATATGTGACCAGATTTAAAGTGAAACATTGTATGATCAAACTGATTAATGAGATTAATGTGGACTGAAACGAAACCATTCGAAAATCATGCTCACATTTTTAAAGAACGATTTTTTATTACCTTCTACAAACTTAACAAAAAATGCTTAAGTATGGTCAGGGCAACCATTATGATGGTGCCGAGTTTCAGAGCGTTCCTTGAAAAGAATGTTGAAAAAAAGGAATCTTTTTAAATTACTAAAGAATAAAAGTGCGTCATCACGCTTTCCCGACAGTAGGTCGGGGTCATAATATCGGTCGATTTACTCTTGAGCAAAGTCTCAATAATCGTTCCAATCATTTAGACAAAGTAAAAGAAAATATTGTATAACCCTTAGGTATTGTGTCAATTTTAAGTTTTTCACAAGAATATAGAGGAATCATCATAAAAAGATCTAAAACAGCAAAGCCATAATTAGTCACAGATTTACAGAGGCATCCTCAGGTAGTGTAGATGCATGGCTCTGTGCTGTTAGGTTACTGTTAACGTCTTTTTCTAGTTAATACATGTGTCAGACTCTTTAGTGTCTTTTAATTTCAAGTCCACTGAGATATATTGAATCGACATTTGAATGAAAGTAACTATCGTTAATTGATAAAACGTCGTCCATATATCTTTTCGTCGAGCTGAAGTCTACAGCAAGTGTTCTCTTCTTACATGTATGTTAACCAGTTACCTGGCGCAATTTTCTTTCTCTTTTTTCCTCATCAGTAATCAGTGATAAAATCAAATTTTTTTGAGCTACTATTATAATTATGTTTCCATTTTCAATGTCCTTTGAAAAATACATGCCTCGCCTAATGAGCATCCGGTAAATACACAGTATCAATCATGTTGATGCAGAGTTGGTCTGAATAGAATGAAAAATTTTGTACTTTTCGGATGTAATTAAGTATATCCAAATAACTAATTGGGTATTGTAAATTAGCGAATTCATTAGTTTTTTGTATCATTCCGTCATTTTGTTTGATGTCGGCTACTACGTTCAATATAATATTAGATTAGTAATTTTTATGCACCGCCATGAAAATGGCCTTGACATATAAAGTTTGTCATGTCCGTCTTCTGTCCTTTTGTCCCGCTTTGCATTAATAGTTAAAGCTCATTTTAAAGAAACTATTCAAGATATTTTTATCAAACTTCCTATGTTGATATTGATGAGCGCTATTTAACAGCATGAACATATTTTGACCTTGACTTTTCCTTTGACCCTGACGTCACTTTTCTTAAATTAGCGTTTAGCTCAATTTTAAAGATACACTGTACATAAAAGACAGTGTAATCAAATTTCATATTTTGATACATATACTGATGTAAACTAATCAACTTCGACTTTGATCTTTCCTTTGACCCTAACCTACCTTTTCTTAAATTAGTGTTAAGCGCATTTTTAAAAGAAAACATTCAAGATCGTGAAATCAAACTTCAAATGCTGATACATACTGATGTAAGCAATTGAATTGCATCAGTATATTTTTAATCTTGATCTTTCCTTTGACAGTGATCTCTTTTTTATTAAGTAAGTGTTAAATGGGTTTTAAAGAAACCATTAAAACATTTTTATCAAATTTCATATACAATGTACATGCACATGTATTTATACATACTGATGAAAGCTATTAACTGCATCAACATTGTTTAACCTTGACTTTTTTTTTAATCTTGATCCAATTTTTTTTTTTAGCTCAAAGGGGGGTTTTTCCCATTCCCATGTCCGTCAATTTCTGCCTCTCCATCACTCTGTAAACTTTCCATATTTTCAACTTCTTCTCAAGAGCTACTCAGCCAATTTCAACCAAAGTTGGTACAATGCATCCTTATGTGAAGGGAAGCTTAAATTGTAAAAAGGGCTAAACCTCCTTAGAAGGGGGGGTAATCAAAAAAAGATAAAATTAGGGTAATTATTCTTCTCAATAATGATGGGACTAAGAAAGTCTAAACTTATTTGGAAGTACTCCTGGATAGTGTAGAATTTAAATTGTTCACATCGTGATCCACTTGGTAGGGGGCTCTTTGGGCCACTGATAGGAAAGCAAAGTTATATATAGAAAAATATTTAAAAATCTTCTCAAGAACCACTGGCCCTAAGGATCCCTATACACAGTGATGAGAGCTATCAATTGCTTTAACATTTTTGACCTTGAAATTTCCTTTGACTCTGTCCTCAATTTTCTTAAATTTATGTTTAGTTCAATTTTAAAGAAAATCATTCATGATATTTTACAAATTGTATTAAATTTCACAAGCTAATACATACTGATGTTAACTATTCAACTGCATCACCATTTAACCTTTCCTTTGACCTTGATCTGAGTGGTTATGAATTGTTAAGCTCGGTTTTAAAGAAATCAGTCGAGATAATGTTATTAAACTTAATATGTTGATACGTATTAGTGAGAACTATTCAGCTGTATCAAAAACATTTGACCTTACACTTTCATGTGATCTTGACCTCACTTATCCTCAATTTGCATCTTGCGTAGTTTTAAGAAAACCTTTTACGTTACATGTAGCTTTGGTGAGAATTTATCTATATCCATTTTTTAAGATTTCAATTTTAAAGAAACTATTCTTTACATTCTCAACAACTTCATCCCCTTGTACAGATTATCATGTTGCATAACACTGGCTGGAACATTCATGTTTTATGGACTTATTTCTAGAGAATATATATTTGTTTTTTTTAAATATATGTTTAGAATTCTAGAAATAAAAGTACATGAATGTAACTTCTAATTTTAAACACTACACATATGTGTTTACATTGTGTTAAAACTTTATTACGTGAAATGAATGTTTCTTTACATCATTTAATTTCTTTAATATGAGGTGTCAAAATTGCATTACGTCAAGTGAATTGTGTTTTATAATTAAACTTATCATTACATGAAGTCAAAAATCCATTCCTTTTCGAGAGTGTATATTTTTATTATATCAAAGCATTATTACATGATATGGGTTTATCTTTATTTTACGGCGAGAGCATCATGATGTGAGGTGAACACATCTTACCTTTATGTCAGTGCTTTATTACATGGTGTAAAAAGTGTATGACATTATGTGAACATATCTTTATATTATATCAACACTTTATCACATTATGTCAAAACTCAATTCCGTGATGTGGATATATAATTACGTTATGTCAACTCTTTCTTATGTGATCTTAAAATATCTTTATATTGTGTTAACTCTTTATCACGTTGATTCCAAAAGTGCATTACCTGATGTAAAAATACATTTACATTATCACAAAGCTGTATATCTGGTATGAAATGAATGTTGACGACCGTGTTTTTATGACTGGTAAGAGGGGGGGTGGAGTCCTGATTGATACGGAAGAAATAGAGGCACAAAATATCAACCCCCCTCTTTCCCCAAACATAACTTTACAATAGAAAATGTAATGTTCATTGAAAGTACAGCCCCCACCCCCACTTTTTGTTGAAGTATAGTCCACTGAGGGTAATGTAGTATATCTGACAAAAAAATCAAGACTGATCGAAGTTGGACCCCCCTCCCCGAAATAGGATTTTCGGGCTTGGAGTAGATAATTTTTTTTTGGCTTCTCAAGTTTTTTTTTTCGGGCGAATATTTTTTTTCTGGCTACCCCCCCCCCCTCCTTTCGAATAAGATGATACGTCACGCACTGGAATTAGTAATTTTTTCAACTATTCCAGGGCCAGAATTCTATTACAAAAAATCTACCAATCCCTTATCTAAATCAATTGAATATGCCTTAGTAAGCATGCATGAACACATATCAGTAGCGGATATGAGAATCTTGAACAAAAAAAAATTGTCCAAGCCTGAAGGGGGACGGTTTATGGTTGGAGACCAAGGGGGAAAGCAGAGAAACTCTCAGGCTTTATAGTTTTATAAAAAAAAGTTTTCAACTTAATTCAGCTAAACTTAATGTGAAACTAATGCAATGTCCTACAAAGTAAAACCAATAAATTTATTAATTTTTTGTACATGTAGATTTTGGTCACTAAAGATGGTAGGGCGGGATTTCCCCCTCCCCCCAACCCACCAGTGCACGTGTGTTATACGATGTGTTTACACTTTTAAAAAAAAAGGAAAGTTCAAGACTGATAAAAAAAAATTATGACAATGTTCTTAGTAAGATCAGAAGTTTTAAGATCAGACTTTTATCCAAAAAAAAAACCAAAAAAAAAAAAACCAAATAAACAAACAACAATTCAAAATAAAAAGAAAAAAAATTGCTGCACGACTCATAATATTTGATTTATCTAATTATCAGATTAAAGTAAACGCCATTGAATTTCGACGTGACTTTAATTCACAGTCGCAGTGTTAAGGCTTTGCACGTTTCAAGATTGTCAATTCTTTGTCGCTTAAAATTTTTATTTAAAGATGCCATTCCCAAATCGCTGAGATTTCTTCTACGGCAATTTTCTCTCCCGCCAATTTTAGTGCTCTCGGAACGCGGAAAATACAATCGGAATTCTTCGGATGACTCGTACCTCGCACATAACGTTTGAATGAAGCGTAGCGGAGTCAGCCGAGGATTGCCGATTGCGGAAAATACGGTATGCTCATATAAAGGCCGAGGATACCCGTGTTCGCATAACGTAATAGTGAATCGACATAATGTAGTAGTGTGAGTTAATATCATAAAGAATTGACATAATGTAATGATAGGTTAACACAATGTAATTGTTGTTTAATTAAATGTCATGAACAGTAAACATAACGAAATGCAAGAATGTGTAAATGTCATAAAGTGTTGACATAATGTAAAGGAAGGTTTACACGATGCAATAGTAGTGTGGGATAATATCATAAAGAATCGACACAATATAATGGAAGGTTGACACAATGCAGTAGTAGTGTGGGTTAATGTCATAAAGAGTTGACATAATATAATGGAAGGTTGACACAACGCAATAGTAGTGTGAGTAAATGTCATAAAGAGTTGACATAATGTAAAGGAAAGTTCACACAATGCTATAGTAGTATGAGTTAATATCATGTAGAGTTGACATAATGTAATAGAAGGTTAACACAATGTAATAGTTGTGTGAGTAACTGTCATATGGAGTTGACATAATGTAATTGAAGGTTGACGCAATGCAATTGTTGTGTTCTGCTATAAGGCAGTGACGGCGTTCCATATTTTAAGGTCTGTGTTTGCTTTGCTTCAATTCAAAATTTGTATTATTTAATGGACATTTAATTTTGATTTCTATTCGTTATCTCCATATAGTTTGATGCAATGTTTAAGTCCCTTTTTAAAAAAATCACTCATATCGAGACGCCACCCCTTGCCGGTGGAGGGCTGCAAAATAAGACCTATATTCGACACTTCGGGCCATTGAGCGGTACGAATCTTTTTCGTGTCAGCACCTAGTGCGACACGGGACTCGATTTAAATATGGGCTCATTCGAATGGTATCCACTCCCCGCAGCTAGATTCCAAACCCGTGTTATAAGGATCAACTCCTTACTCGTCTACTCTACAGCAAAATTCCAACCAACTGGGGGCATAAAAATTGAAAGCAATCATAAATCTCAATATAAACATGCCAAAATTGTCTTTTTGATGTGCAGGGATGAATATAACTCCAATATAATTAAAGACGTATGTGTATTTCCAATACATGAATTAACCTAGACCCATCATTCCATTCTCATGAAGAAATTCTCTCTTCAATGCCTAAGAGGAGAGTTTTGGAGATTACATTAATTTTGGAGTTTCAGGTTCTCCCCCAAGTCCTTCTGAGTACGCGCCATCATGTTTTGTTTAGCTTTCATGCAATATATCAATTTTGGTTGATAGATTTTGGTTGAAAAAATCATCCGATATTTTTGGATGATATAATCTGGCAATTTGAAATTACATGTTTCACGTTCTCTAAGACATTTCTATGTTCAAACAGTGAATTAAGTATTAACATTTAGATTCAAATATTGAATTCTTTTTCGGTTGACATACTTTCGAAAGAAATGGATTTGAAATTGTCAACATGCGAGTATTAAAAGCTAAAAAAAATTTGGTTCCACTTACCCGGATCATGATAGTTGCTATTGATTGGTAGTGTCATTGGCATATTGACGCATGCTCAGTCTCCTCATCTACAAAGATTCAGGTTGATTGTTTAAGTGCAAAAACAGATGAAACCATCCATCTTAAATAGATTTTGATCAATTCTCACCGAAACCGCACATTTAATATAGTCGTTTCTGTCCAAGCGCAATCAACTCTTGACATTTTACCCACATTATGAAACAATCGCCATTAACTCTCTAATACTTTTAAAGGACTCTCGTCATTAGAAAACAAAGCTATGTAGACAAGAGATAAAAGATTTCCAATGTTTTAATTATTCGTCTAAAGCGTTCCTCCGGCTTAATGTAAAACACATTACGTCTGTAGGGACCACCCGATTGTTGGTGGTTCCTCTCCTGACAGCAGATCTTTCCTCCCTTTGTTTCTCCAGGGGACATAACCAATGATGGACTCGTTAAAATGCATTACAGAAAGCATTTGTCAAATCATTGCTATCATTCATAAAACATTGAGTGAGTGATGAAGGGAGTCAGGGATACTTTATTGATCGTAAAATCGTAACCACTTAAAAGCGAATTTAACGTTTTAAAGTAGAAGGATGGTATTACAAAAGAGCAATAGTCACATTTATCATTCCATTTCCTTTAGTGTACTTGGTCAGGTTTTTAGGGGATCGACTTATGAACAAGAACAATTTGAAAAATATCTAAATTTGCCAAGTTTTTTATCTTTTCAGTTATAATCTTTTTAATGATTTGTTCCGAAAAGTTGATATTCATTAAACTATATTAATATATCCCCAAAGGACGTATTTTTATCTTTAAAATACTAGTACGCTAAAACAGATATTTTTCATTGAGAATTGTTATCATCTTTCGTAAATCTAAATTACTACTGTAAAGATTGAGATTAAGTAGCATATATTTTCAAATAGTTTTGGTTACAATTAAGATTTTGTTTAGTTTACAGATGAGATAAAATAAGACTGGAAGATGAAATACAATGGTTTGTAAAGGGGTGCAGAAAGAGACAAGAGCCTGAAAACTTAAGACTTTGAATGCAGTAAGTATCAAGAAGACATAAACATACTAAGGGATGTCCAGAAACCGAAAAGATACGATAAACAATGAAATGTAAACAGACAGCTACAGACTGTATATAGAACTGCTGTTGAAATGTCATGTAAGCAATACAAAACAAGATGAAAACAAAGATACCTGAAACTTTTAATCACAAAAAATATGCAACAAAATTTTCCAAACTCTTGATATCAAACAAAAAAATATATATATAAATTCAGAACTCCATTAAAATATATGGACTGTTAAGTTTAGAACAAGTGTATCTGAAACTATAAAGCAATGGTATGCAAAGACACGAAACAGGCAAAAAAGGTTTCTGAATCTCTGTGACAAGAGACAAGAAATACAAAAGAGAACAAATTAAACGTATTCGACTCCAAAATTATGTCACACTAGCTATCAACAATTTCATGCAAGAAAATCTGGAATAGGGATAAAAATTCATTATTTCAGCCATGGAATAATTACATCGCGTAATACAATGAGGAACAATTCAAAAGTTAATTAATCGTCTCTATTAATTTGTGATTTCTCTTTTGAGTTTATGCCTATTTATTACCCTTTTCATGCTGCAGACCGCTAAATTAGTGGAAATTTTACCCTTGAAACAATTCAAGGAAATTTTCTGCAAAAAGATTGGTAATAGGATACGCGAACTTCCCAAATACAGAAATAGGTCTGTATGTCTGGCCCTGAAGAACCAAACTGATCATTATGTACCAGTATGATAAATGACAAAAGAAAAATATAGCAATTTACAGACATCTAGATGAAAAGAATAGTTAATTTCCATTCAAGACGGCAGGAAAGTGATCATTCCTTTTTCCTTATAGTCCCACAGACACAGGGTCAGATAATGATCTTTCTTTACAAGAAATGCGCCAATAAACCTAACACCCAAATAAGATGGAGTAGTTATTGCAAAGCATGGCAAGATAACTTTTGCAAATGTCAATAGCAAGTTTGTCGCTTCATGGAATCGAAGAGGGTTTATGTTTTATGTCACATGGTGTCACAATGAATTTATTGTTAATCTCTTCCCAGATAACTTATTGGCTCAAAATGTTTGTGTTTTATTCTCTGTAGTTACCGATACAATAACATCTGACATTTGCATGTTAAACAATAAAAATGTCTGCCGTCACATAGCTACAAAAGATGGCGTTGTTTGAGACGACTGTCATGGTAAACATGAATTCATACTCTAGGGACATAGACTAGAAAGAAAGTTAAAATATTTTTGGGAAGCATGTTGTTCTTTTTTATTGGTCAATAAACAGTTTCTCGAAGGTCCAATGCTGCGGAACCCGACGGAAATTCTTTGATAATTGAGCAGTTTTTTATCACGAACATGATCAATTGGCAGCGACAGTAGTATATGTCACAAGTTTACACAAGATTAAACAACCAAGCCGCGCAGACTCATAAACGGAAAACAGTAAATAATGGCGCACAAATTTGTCGTTACAAAATCATGTTTGCGGAAGGAACTTGGCGATGATAAGATTTAATCCATGAATGGAAAAACAAATTGGCTTTTCTGCGGTTCTTCTTTTAGCGCTGCAGAACATGCAAAAATGCAAACTACGGAAAAGAAGAGGACAAACATTATTTATTTAAAGTTTAATAATTACTCTCAAGATTCTGGCTCCCTCGAAGGAAATGTGTTGTCGGAAGTAATAAGATTTTTGTAAATTGAAACTGAGAATAATAGCGAGATCAATCCAGTGCTATAAGAAGCGATGCGAGTCCAACCTGCAGTTGTTATCATACAGAGATCAGACGTGTCCGACTTACGACTAAACGTCAGCCTTTCCGGCAAGTTTTACTTTTAAAAATGTCTTATTAAAATTATGTATCAGAAAGGATATACTACTTTTCAGTGATCATTAAACTATGAAAATGTTTTACTATGGCAACGACGATTTCAAGGAGATTACGTGTTTTTTTTTTCCTATGATTTTATCATCATATTGATTTCAGGTTATAATGATTTCAAGATAGATCAAAGTTAATGTACGAAAAAAAGACCGGTAACAGAGACGACATGGCAAACCTCAGTGTAAGACACCTGGGTGACGAGAATAAGACATCCTATAATGACAGTGACTTCGATGAGCTGGATTATCTACAGCAGAACCTCGGGGTCCACATTGGACACGCCCACTCTGGCCATACTGACCATTGTCTATGTTGGTATATTTCTATCAGGGACTGTTGGCAATGTATGCACGTGCATCGTGATTGCCAGGAACCGTCACATGCACACCGCTACCAATTACTATCTGTTTAACCTATCTGTCTCGGACTTAGCCACGTTGATTCTAGGTACGTGAACTAAATCACTCCCTGGTTTGATTTTGTTATTTTTGATAAATTGTTAAAGAAGTTAATTGTTGTCTTTAATATATACAAATTACTGGAATCAAATCAGGTCTGGTGTTGACCAAAAGATGTATGCTGACGCTGGATACATCTAGATCTTTGACAAACATTTTAATTCAATGCATTTTCTTTCCAACTCAAAGAAGAACTAAAATGAATCTTTTTTCGGCACATGGGTGAATTATTGTAAGATGATGTCGAGTTCTCATAATTTCCGGAGGTTGATGTGATTATAATTTGCCGTTACATTCGTGTCAGATTTGAAGCACGGTCCGTAACAGATATGACATGCAATTGCAATATATCAGGCCTCCTTGGCGCATTCTTATTAGTTATTCAATTAAGGGATTTTTACTGAAGATTTAATTTAACACTGAACTGATGTTTATAAATTTTGAAGTTCATTATAAAAAAATGTGTACTGTATGGCATTTCATATGGCATGATATTCATGGATTTAGTTGTTTGAATGCAGGCTTAGAAAAATAATGGAACGAAAATGAAATATAGCTATTTTAATATACATGTATATCACCTCGGAACATTTGCCTGTTTTAAACACGGCAAACTTCACCCAAACACGACCAAAGGTAGCTTAAACGTAGGAAGAAACACCAAATGTATGTTCACAAAAGAAAGAGTTCCGTTTCTTAATAGATTAGTTTATCGGTAAATGAGGACAAGTAATGAACACCTCAAGTATTCTAATAGCTCTAGTCATTTTTTGCCGGTTCATGTTCAGAAACTCAAAGTAACCTATATATATAAACACGTGATATGCTTATCTTTAGTGTCATTTCACTATTACTACAACATCAGAGAACATTTGTAAGCTCTAAAAGAATCTTATGGCTCCAGTATCTGCCATAGCTGCCTTGAGTTCTGCAGCCAATTAAAAGGCACTACCGAGTTCACTCTGTTACGGGGGCGCTTTCCATAAGTATTTACCTATAATAGGAGTATAGAGTGCTCTTCCCTATAAAAGGAATATCGATTATTACCGGAGTATAGGTCTTTATCACTAGAATCGCTCTCTCCCATGAGTATAGTTTTTCTCACGAGTATGTACTATTGCCATAGTATTACCTACATTACAAGTATTGATTTGTCTTGTCAGTGTTACTCGATCTGTCCCACGACTATTGCTCTGTCCTACGAGTACAGACTGATCTAGTATCGCTTTATACCACGAGTATTGCTCTGTCCCACCAGTAGTGACCAGTCCAACCAGTAGTGACCTGTCCCACCGGTAGTGTCCTGTCCCACCAGTAGTGACCTGCCCCACCAGTAGTGACCTGTCCCACCAGTAGAGACCTGTCCCACCAGTAGTGACCTGCCCCACCAGTAGTGACCTGTCCCACCGGTAGTGTCCTGTCCCACCAGTAGTGACCTGTCCCACCAGTAGTGACCTGTCCCACCAGTAGTGACCTGTCCCACCAGTAGTGACCTGTCCCACCAGTAGAGACCTGTCCCACCAGTAGTGACCTGTCCCACCAGTAGTGACCTGTCCCACCAGTAGTGACCTGTCCCACCAGTACAGACCTGTCCCACCAGAAGTGAACTGTCACTCCAGTGGTGACCTGTCCCACCAGTAGTGACCTGTCCCACCAGTAGAGACCTGTCCACCAGTAGTGACCTGTCCCACCAGTGTGACCTTCCCACCAGTAGTGACCTGTCCCACCAGTAGTGACCTGTCCCACCAGTAGTGACCTGTCCCCCCAGTAGAGACCTGTCCCACCAGTAGTGACCTGTCCCACCAGTAGTGACCTGTCCCACCAGTAGTGACCTGTCCCACCAGTAGTGACCTGTCCCACCAGTAGTGACCTGTCCCACCAGTAGAGACCTGTCCCACCAGTTGTGACCTGTCCCACCAGTAGTGACCTGTCCCACCAGTAGAGACCTGTCCCACCAGTAGTGACCTGTCCCACCAGGAGAGCCCTGTCCCCCCAGGACTCACCTGTCCCACCAGTAGAGACCTGTCCCACCAGTAGTGACCTGTCCCACCAGTAGTGACCTGTCCCACCAGTAGTGACCTGTCCACCAGTAGTGACCTGTCCAACCAGTAATGACCTGTCCCACAAGAATTGATTTGTCCCACGAGAAACTCTCTATTCATTTAAAAGAATTTTTTTTTTTGTCCCACGATTTTTTTAATCGCTCTATACCACGAGTATTGCTCTGTCCCACAGTAAAACCTGCCCCACCAGTAGTGACCTGCCCCACAAAAATCGATTTGCCCCAAAAAATTTTTTTATTTATTTTAAAGAGTTTTCTTTGCCCCAGATTTTAACCCTTTCGACGCCGAAAAAGTTACGTCTATAACGTCATGAATGCCATACTATGACGTCAATCCGGACGTCAAACAATTGCTTCACAAAAAAGCATCAAATTGGTTATAAAACAGCACCTGTATAACCAAGATAATAGGATGTTCCATGTTGCTTGGAAAATGCATGCTATATATTTATGTTATATTAATTTATACATTTTTTATACCAATAATTTTTTTTAATTGGGGTAAAAAAAAATTTAAAAAATATTTATGTCTGTAGCTAGCATACTCAAGATAAGTCTTTAAAAACTTTTTCATATTTTCAAATAATATATTGAAATTCTGATAATTGTTATAAGTGTATACTACAGTGTACACTGTCACATATTTATAATTTGAAATAAGAATATCAATCAATATACAATTACAATATATGTAGTCACTAGTGTTTAAGTTGTTAAAACTTTTTTTTTAAATAACAAACTGATAACATATCCTCTCTGTAAACTCAATAAGTGTGTAACATTTGATTGACAGATATTGTTAAATAATTTACTTAATATACATGTATATTTGATTTTGCCACCGTCAACAAAGTTAATCAATGTGTTTAGCTAAATTGCTATAATACTCGTACTCTCTAATTTTTACGAACATAAAAAGATGTAGCTCCTAGTCCCATTCGTTTTAGTTAAGACAGCATTATGACAGACGCAAGCCCTGCTATAAATAGGTTCGAATTTATCTGTAATAAGAATATAAATATAGGTAATAAATAAATCCCGCTCTCTCTCTCTGTCAAACACACACACCATAATTAGATTAAATGCAAGGTAGTTTCATAGTGAGTAGAGTAATCGTTTGTGTGTTCCAACTACGCCTCAAAATTGATCCTCGTGTGAAATTTCCTAAAGCATCCCTCTACACAGAGTCCGACCCTGCAGTCCTCACACCACCACTGAATTCTTGTCTTCCTGAATTCGCCTCCATGTCCCGCACAAACGGCACATCTCTTACGCTTACCATCTGGTATTTTGGACGGAAAGTGCCTCTCGGACAATCTTGCCAAGGTTCTGTGTTGGACTGGTATTAAACGCAGCTGTCTGTTCCTACTACCCTGTCGAAACCCTCCAATAAGTTCTTGGCAAAGCTGCTGGTGAAACTTCAGATGATCCATTTTGTGTTGTACAATGAAGGAATCTCGGTAGCAAATATAGGCATTTACTACAAAGATATTATCAGATAAAATCATTCCGACTTCACAAAAATATTTTATAACAATTTACATTCCGAACAGCTTTAATCAAATATGTTTTATATACATGGAAGTGTATGTTAAAGCATATACCTGCTGCGGTTACAAGAGAGTGAAATAGGAGTTTTCTCCACATCTTTAAACTCTTGAACTGTGGCTCAAATTGGAGAATTAGTTGATCTCCGAGATCGACCCCTCCCATCGTAAGATTGTAGGTATCTATTATGGCAGGAATAGAAACTTCGCGACCCTTTCCATTTGTTGTTTGTATTTGCCTATAAATATGTAGCGCTTTTAAACTTGACTCATCCTATAGTTTTGATATTTTTAAAATATTTTAATAAACTAAAAATAAAAGTGTACAACCGGTATATATGTAGAAAAGCAAGTGAATTACATGTACATGCATATGTTTCAATTTATGATGAGGAGCGATTACATGATGATAAATATAACTTGGTGTAAAATACTATCGAAAGGCTGGCAACTAGTCATAGTTTTCGTTTAATTTCACTAACATTTGAATACAGATACCAAATTCTAAGAGGTAAAGGTAATATAACAAGCTATTACAAACCCTATGAAAAAAAAATGTTTTCATCACTATTTAATTTCATTACAAACCAACAGAGCTACAGTCTCAAGAGATTCATTAAATTCAATACCTTGCAGAACCAGTAGTGGTCAACAAAGATACAACTCTCCTGTCCGCCCACTGTACAGCCATCACTCCAGCACGTGTCTTAACATTCACATCTCCTCTCTGCATTGCTGGGTTCTTAAAACTGGAAGGCATATCCTTTCGAGACTTGATAACTGTTCCTGTACTATGGGTGTCCTTGTCCAAGAGATCGTATACCAGTCTGGGGCTGGTGAAAAAACTGTCGAAAGTGACATGATGCTCTTTGTAGAAATGGGGTTCCATCAAGTCCATTACTGCCTGATAACCCTACAACATATACGAGTTCGCGTGATTTTCACTTAGTGTTATACTATGGTATTAATTGATCTTATACTCTTTAGCTTCTAAATATGAAATCTGCTAAAAAAAATCTTTTAGTTATTTTTTAAAATCACAAAGTCTTCTAAGCATTGAATTAATTGACAAATAAAAATTTGCCGCTGTTTGTTAAATTCCTCGAAATAAAATCATAGTTTAGCAAGATATACAAATAATAGAAAAGACGCGGAACAGAATTTTTCGACTTGTTTTTGTTTTTTTTTATGGAAAAGACATTTCAAATCTACATAAGCCCGTGTAAATCAAATAGCGGAAAATCAGTTTCAAGTTCTCGCGGAAAAAGCATACCAGAGTACTCACGTAAATGCATGATGCTTGAGATTTGAAAACAAAAATACAGAAAAGCAGGACCACACCCATAAGTCAAGATCAGAGCACGTGACTTAACAAATAGCTCTACTTGCAGGATACTGCATCATCGCAGTGAGAATATACTTTTTTAATGAAATTTCGTGTCAAATACTTTCTTAACAGTTACAATTATTATTATTCTGTCAAAAGCACTTACTTGTCCGTTTGGATTGCGTCGCTCATTTCTCCTGCCTTTGTATACGTTAATGTGATGAGTGTACCCAGAAGTGGAGTCGGACAGCACCCAAAGTTTGATCCCCATCTGTGTGCCTTCTTATTTGAGATGTATTGTTTGAGTTGATGCCTTCCTTTAAAACCTACTATTCTTTCATCTACACAAACATCCCGGTTAAGCCTTTATTTGAAAAACAAAATAAAATCCTGACAGATAAATAAGTTTATGATTAAAAAATATGTGTTAACAGGAAGCTCTCATTTGCAGATTTTTACTGAATTCTTAAAAAGAAATTTTAAAAAAATTGACACATAAAAGGGGGGGGGGGTATTAAAGACAATAACCTGACTGCGTTTAACATCAACATTCTGTCGTTCAAAACTTTATATACGAGTACTTAGTATATTTATTCACCGACCCCAGGAGGATATTCAGTTATTTCACATTTAAATAATATATAAATATCATACCATGACAAAATATGAAGCATTTCTACCATAGAGGTACAAATCAAAGATGTACAATACAACAAGTAAGATATTCGTGAAAAATACAGGTTTTGTAATATGTACGAAATGTTCGAACGTCAAATATCTTTGGATCCACATATAGAAAATTACAACAATAATGGCAGCACAAAAAGGGCTGAATACTGAGATATATATAAAATTTTGTTCACATTATAATTTTTAACTTCGATTTGCTCATTTTCCTCGTGAGGAAAAAATTAAGATACATATATCTATGTGTATATGTATTATATTGAAAACATACTTGTAATTTCGGCTGAAGGTTTCGTTGAAAAACTCAATGATTGGAGAAATTTTGTGAAGTGGATCATACCCAATTTCCCCAGGTTCTGCTGCCGTTGTGTTATCATTGCAATGGAGAAACTGCAGTATGGCTTGAAATCGATTTCTAGCCATGATTTGGGAAAAATTTGGAGTTTCCATTGACCAAGCACGTGTATTACTCTCCCAGTAAGATTCATATGTTGGTTTCTTCACTACCCCCATGCTCAACACAATGCCCATAAAAGCCAACATCTCCTCTCGGGTTACGGGATACCAATCACGGAACCGTGAATGTGGACCTAAAATCATGGGGGGCCTGCTTCTTCTTGATATCTCCTGATCTGCATAACGGTTTGTCTCCCTTACAAGAATATCAACAATGTCGTGTTGATCATGCTGGAGAAACTTCATGAAAAACTCCAAACTTGACATACCTGGATCAAAATTGACGGGCCCTGTTTCTTCTTGGAAATCAGGGTCCGGCATGATAAACGAGCTAGGATCCACTACATTAAACCACGGACCTCGAAATGTAGTAAATTCTTCATTATCATCATCATCGGAATCGAACACGTCCGAATCTATGTCAGAAGTAATGTCCGCATGGTGCGCCATACTTTGTTTTTTTCAACGCTAGCGTACTCACTCATAACCTGACGTCACAATTCAACGTCAACGTAACAAAATGACGTCATATAAAGACCAGTACATATACAAAAATAAAGGCCTATACTTGTGTCAAAATTTAGATATGACTTTGTTTAATTACACAAAAGATAAATGGCAAATAAAAGATAAAGTAAATATTTTTTTTGGAAAACGACATTTTTGTCGGTTTGGCGTTGACACAGTAAACGACATTTTTGTCGCTTTGGCGTCGAAAGGGTTAACCGCTCTGTACCACGAGTATTGCTTATACAACAAGTAGCATCTGCCCTGTGACTATTGCTCTGTCCCACGAGTATTTAACCGCTCTATACCACGAGTATTGCTTAAACAACAAGTAGTACTGTAGACGTACTTTTTTCCACGAGGTCATAATTCCGCGGAGTCTCAATTCCAGTTTAATCCGCGGGTAGAAAATTACGCGGATTTCTTAGATTGTCACTATTTGCCTTACATTTATATTA
>NW_026924836.1:0-24915 GCF_032062105.1 Saccostrea cuccullata
TGGTATGTCCAAGCGGCGCAACCTCGAAAACGACGTTTTTTCGACCTGTGTGTATCTGAGAAAAACTCATTTGAAATGATTATTTGACATCCAAAAATCCCGTTAATTCAGGTATGTGTCGGGACACAATTGTGCTATAAAAAATGAAATTTTCACTTCATTCTGGAAGTTCTATGGAATTTTTTCGTAAATTTTACACGGAATGTCTAAATAAAAGAGGCCTTGAAAATGACGTCAAAGGGGGGAGGGGTTTCCGTCTCCAACATTATATAAAGTTTTGCCCCTGAAAAAAATAGTATAGACCTAAAATATGTTGAAACTGGCTAATGAGAAATAATATGCATCCAGAGTACTTGTCTTTTAATGTCAAAATAAATTCAGAGAGTAAAGGAATACACAGTTAATGTTGATTTGCAGTCAAGGTGTGAAAAATCAATCCCGTCAAAAATGACGTTGATCATTTGTTGTAGATATTGAACTCTCAAAAGCAAAATATGCCGGCATAATCAAGCGCGGATCTCTCCCAATGTATTAATCCATCCTGGAATATTATATTCATTGAAGGCCACTGTTAATGACATTGTAAAGTCATAAAAACAAGGCGGGTTTAAGTCCTTACTCAGCTCCAGGGAATCTCATAAAAAAGTGTATGAGGAAGAAGAAGATGACATTGAAAAAACAATGACGTTATCGGACGTCATGAAAATGAACGACGACAGCGCCGGGTGATCATATAATGTCGTTTTCATTTTATAATAATTTGGCAAATAATGAACGTATCAGGCTAAAATTTTCAACATTTCTTTATTTTGTGTTGCTTTATGTTCCGTATAAATTTTGAAAGCACAGACTACATAGTACTAATTTTATAGCCTCAGTCCACGAACTTTTTGATAACCCCTCGTATTTGCAAGAAAAAAAAATTAAAAATATAATTTTCCCCCTTTTTGGTACAGGAAGAAGGATATGGAAATAACGAACAGTATTCAATCTCAACGTCCATTAAACAAATATACAAAATAAGAGCAGAGCATACACGGACCTCCGAAACATCAGAGATGGGATCAGGTGCCATGGAGGAGTGAGCATCCCCTGCCGACCGGTCACACCCGCCGTGTGCTCGTTGTCATAATCAGGAAATAACGGAAAAAATCCGTGGTCAATTCAGTGTATAAATAATGGACTAACAATTGGTATGAAAAACGTCAGTCAGCATTTTATTCAATGATAAATTGTATTTGCTGACAAAGTCATTGTATCGACCGTAGAATTTACGAAATGATGACTTTAAACGAGACTGTTGATATTCTTGTTTCATCAACTTGCTTGTCAATAATTTACCTCGTTTAAGAAATTGTTCATACGTAGAACATGCTCTTGCGTATCGAATCAACTGAGATATAAATACTCCGTATGCAGGTGATGAAGGTATATTGCTGCATAAGTAAGGGAAGTTGACGATAGAAAAGTTAAAGTCATCACGTTTATCATATAGCTTGGTTGTTAGATTACCATTAGTGTCTTTTTCAAGTAAAATATCCAAGTATGAAGCAGAAGTGTCGGACTCTGTGGTATCTTTTATCTCAAGCTCACCAGGATAAATCGTGTCGACGTAGGAATGGAAATTATCATTATTAATTGACAATACGTCGTCGATATATCTAAATGTCGAGTTGAAGGCCACAGCAAGTGTTTTCTTCTTTTCACGCAAAAGATTTTGCATAAATTCTGCTTCATATGAATATAAAAATAAGTCTGCTAATAACGGAGCGCAATTTGTACCCATGGGAATTCCAATAGATTACTGGAATACCTGGTCTCCAAAAACTACATAGATTTTGTCAATCAGAAACTCAAGCATCTTCTTGATGTCAACTTCAGAGTACTTATGTGTGCAATCAGAATCTGTTTTAACAAAATAATTCTTCAAATGACCAATGACGAGGTAAGTAAACTTACGATTTCAATTTTTGTTGAAGAAGCAGCTGTCAATGATATCAAAAAGCCTGGATTTTAATTTGTCGTTGGGAATTGTTGTGTATAAAGTTGAAAAGTCGTAAGTTTTTATGCTGTTGATTTTTGTAAAGTCTTGTGATTTCAAATTGTCCAAAAGTTCTTTAGAATTTTTAAGTATCCACATCTGATTTACACCACTTCTTGAATATATAGTTGTACAGTACTCTTGAATTTTTTCCTTCACTACTGTCAATATTTTAGTGAGAAGTAACGAAAGAGGCTTTGTTGAACATTTACTGGAACCTGCAATGTATCTTTATTTGTAAGGATTCTTATGAAGTTTCGGAATCCAATATATATAAGGTAGTTCAAATTCATTTTGGCTCTGTGGAATATTAAAAGTATTCAAAACTGACAGGTGATTTTGAAGAATTTCTTCCTTAGAAAGAGAAGTATATGTATAAGTAGGATTACCACTAGTAGAATTAAATCCAAGTTCTTCTAGAATGCAATTTATATAATGAGCCTTACAAACGAAGACAATGTTGTTACCGGCTTTGTCGGCAGGAACCAGTGTTGTGAGGTGTGTTGTATTTGTATTATTTCATCATGTATATTATTAGTAACATTAAGTTTCTTGAGCATTCCAGAGTGGTCAACATGTTCGGTCATTTTTTCTAGAACATTCTTGAACTTTGTGTATGTCCAGAACTTTCCAGTAATATCATGTACTTACAACTTCTAGAATATTCTAGATTTATATTACTGTATAAATACCCTGTCAATTCGATGCATAGATATCCATTTGTCGTAGAAGCATCATTGAGGTATTACTGGGATATAATTTCACTGGGACATTGTGTGCAGCAACGGACACTCTGATGTATGTATTTTTAGATTTTTGCAAAGTTTGTACTTAATGATTTGTATATTACTGTAAATAAATTATTGTTAAGTTTAAACTGTGTGATTGATCTTTGCTGGCATTTAGGGTTATTCTGACCCATAACAGAATTGGGGGCTCGTCCGGGATCAAGAATTTCTTGCACTTTTGCAGTTCATTGTCAGAATTTTGTTAATTAAATTGTTAAATTTGACTATAAGCCAGCAAAAATCAACATGGTATTTTCGGTCACAAACTTTCTTAGTTCGCCAAGTGTTCAGGTTTTTGATACGTTAAAAAAGGATGACTTGATCGCATTAGGTTTGCATTTTGGGTTAGATGTTAAATTCTCTCAGAGAAAGCAAGACATTAGAATTAAGGTTGCAAACAAACTAGTAGAAGAAAACATCTTTGAAAAATACGATCTTCCAGAATATACAGTTAAAACAGAGTTAGGCTCTTACAAAATGGCAGAATATCAGTTTCAATTAGAGTTAGACAAAATGCGATTAGAAAGAGAAAAATTAGAAAGAGAAGAGCGAGAAAGAGACAGAGAAAGAGAAAGAGAAGAACGAGAGCGTGAACGGAAATTTGAATTAGACAAATTAGAAAGACAAGAGCACTTTGAGTTAGAGAAATTAAGATTACAGCAGAAACCAGAACCCTCATTTGTCAAGAATGAATTTGATGCAGCAAAAAATATTAGGTTAGTTCCGAAATTTCAAGAAAAATCTGTAGACAAGTATTTTCCCCAATTCGAGAAAGTCACAGAAAATCTTAAATGGTCACAACACGTTTGGTCAACAATGTTACAAAGTGTACTGGTTGGCAAAGCAGCTGAGATATACTCTGCACTAGGGGTAGCTGAAAGTTCAGACTATGAGAAGGTCAAAGCAGCAATATTAAAAGCATATGAATTAGTACCTGAAGCGTATAGACAAAAGTTCAGAAAGTTTAGAAAGTTTGATAATCAAACATTTGTTGAATTTTCACGAGAGAAAGAAGATTTATTCGATCACTGGTTTAGATCTAAGAAACTTGATAAAACTTTTGCTAATTTGCGCCAAGTCATCCTGGTAGAAGAGTTTAAGGAATGTGTTACTCAAGATTTGAAAACACATCTAGAAGATAAGAATGTGAAAACTCTTGAAGAGGCAGCAGTCATATCTGATACTTATGCTCTGTCTCATAAAAAGAATTTTGTATCAAGATCTCAGACTAGCAGTAATTCTACCAATTCAGACACATATAAAAAGAGTGGTTCAGGGTCTCAGTCTTTCACAAGTTCCCAGTCTCCATCCCAAGGTGGTTCTAAGTCCGGTCCAGGACGTTTTAAAGGATCTTCTGGAATAGGGTCGCTTCCTACTTGTAGTTATTGTAAGAAAAAAGGTCATCTGATCAGTGAATGCTTTAAACTTAAGAGAAAAAATGATTTTGATAAAACCCAACCGCACGCTTGTGCGGCAGTTAGAGGTGATAGAGAAGACTTAGTTTCGATTCGTTCTGACACTCCTGATGTCCAGGGTTCACAGTCCAGTTCTATTGATTCTATGGAGGATTATAAGCCCTTTATGTCTCAGGGATTTGTTTCACTCGGTGACTCTAGCGAAATAAAACCTGTCCAGGTTTTGAGAAATACTGGTGCTGCACAGAGTTATTGTTAGAGGGCGTGCTTCCTTTGTCTGAGCAGACTTCTACTGGTGGGTCAGTTTTATTACAGGGTGTGGAGCTAGGCGTCATTGATGTTCCCCTGCATAGAATTAGTTTGAAGTCAGATTTAGTTACTGGACCTGTTATTGTAGGTGTTCGACCTACTCTTCCTGTTCCAGGCATTTCTTTGTTGCTAGGCAACGATTTAGCTGGTGGAAAAGTTGTACCAGATCCTATAGTTTGTGAGAAAATCACTCCAGATGTCATGTGCGATGATGAAGATGATGACATTTATCCAGCCTGTGCTGTTACTAGAGCGATGGCCAGAAGACGAGAAATGGAGGCAGACCATACTCAAGCCTTTGACGAGACGAATTCCTCTGTTGATATTGATTTGAATGACACTTTCTTATCTGACCTTGATGGCACTCAAACAAGCATGGAACCACACAATATCAAGAAGCAAGAGAAGAAAGAACTGTTACCAAAATTTGGTGGTGAGGATGATGAGTTGCATCCACTAGTTAGCCAAGGCAAGGACATCCTCAGCCGAGAACGTTTACTCTCTGAACAACATAAAGACCCAGATATCATTCAGCTTAGTAAGAGGGCACTTCCACCAGAAGAGGCTACTAAAGTTGGAGAATGCTTCTATATGAAAGATGGCATCCTAATGCGAAAATGGCGACCACCTGACGCTTCCCCAGATGAAGTGTGGCGTGTTGTTCACCAGATAGTGGTCCCAGCTGCTTATCGTCAAGATGTCATGAGTTTAGCTCACGATACAACTATGGCTGGTCATTTAGGTATCAATAAGACTTATAATAGGATTTTGAGTCATTTTTATTGGCCTAAGCTAAGGAAGGATGTTTCTGAGTTTTGTAAGTCGTGTCATGTCTGTCAGATGGTAGGTAAACCGAATCAGAAGATACCATCTGCTCCTCTCCAACCCATTCCAGAATTTGAAGAACCGTTTAGTCGAGTGTTGGTGGATTGTGTGGGACCTTTGCCTAGGACCAGATCTGGGAACCAGTATTTACTTACCATTATGTGTACATCCACTCGATTCCCTGAAGCCATACCTCTTAGGAATATAAAGGCAAAGAGCATAGTTAAGGCCCTAACCAAGTTCTTCAGTTTTGTAGGAGCACCAAAGGCAATTCAGTCGGATCAAGGCTCAAATTTTATGTCGGGGTTGTTCCAGCAAGTCATGCATGAGTTGGGTATAAGGCAATATAGATCAACTGCTTATCATCCTGAGTCCCAGGGAGCGCTAGAACGTTTTCATCAAACCCTAAAAACAATGCTGAAGACCTATTGTTACCAGTATGAAAAAGACTGGGATGAAGGGGTTCATCTTGTACTATTTGCTGCACGAGAAGCAGTCCAGGAGTCTCTTGGGTTCAGTCCTTTTGAATTGGTGTTCGGTCATACAGTTAGAGGTCCTTTGAAATTGTTGAAGGAAAAGTGGCTGACTGAGACTACTGATCTTAATCTTTTAGATTATGTGTCTGATTTCAAAGAAAAACTTTACAATGCTTGTAAATTAGCACAAGACAATTTGAAGAATTCTCAGATGAAAATGAAAATGTGGTATGACAAAGATGCCAGAAATAGGGTGTTTAAGCCAGGTGATAAGGTTCTTGTATTTTTACCTATTCCTGGTCATCCTTTACAGGCCAGATTTTATGGCCCTTATGAAATTGAAAGCAAGATCAGTGATGTAAACTATGTAGTTAAGACACCAGATCGACGTAAACAGAAACGGGTTTGTCACATTAACATGTTAAAAGAGTATTTTGAAAGGTGTGACCGAAATTCTGTAAAACCAGTTTCCACTTTAGCCAACGCTAAGACTGTTCAAAATTGAAAGGTGTGACCGAAATTCTGTAAAACCAGTTTCCACTTTAGCCAACGCTAAGACTGTTCAAAATTGTATTTGAGAGTGATACGAGTGTAGAGATGAATGAGAAAGATTGTAATCAGAGTGTCCGCTTGAAAAACTCAGAAATTTTGGCTGATTTTGATTCCAAACTTGGACATTTGAACATTCACCAAAAAGAACAAGTTAAAAACTTGATGAATGAGTATCATCAAATCTTCTCGGATGTTCCAAAGAAAACTAATGCAGCTTGTCATGATGTTATAGTTGGCGACGCCCTGCCTATCAAACAACATCCGTACCGTCTCAATCCAATAAAATTGCAGTACCTAAGAAGGGAAGTGCAGTACATGTTGGACAATGACATTGTTGAACCTAGTAAAAGTAATTGGAGCTCACCGTGTATTCTTGTACCAAAACAGGACGGTTCCTACCGATTATGTACAGACTTTAGAAAGGTGAATTCTGTTACCAAAACTGATTCATATCCAATACCTAGAATTGATGACTGTATTGACAGCATTGGAAACGCCAAATTTGTCAGTAAATTTGACCTGTTGAAAGGCTACTGGCAAGTGCCGTTAACAGAAAGAGCAAAAGAAATATCTGCTTTTGCTACACCAGATGGACTTTACCAGTATAAAGTAATGCCTTTTGGCATGAAAAACGCACCGGCTACATTCCAAAGGATGATTCACTCCCTCCTTCAAGACCTCGAGGGATGCGAGGCCTACATTGATGATGTCGTCATATACAGCGACACATGGGACGAACATCTCCGAATCATGCGTGCTTTATTTGACATTTTAGCTAAAGCAAACTTAACTGTGAACCTTGAGAAGAGCGAATTTTGTCATGCTTATGTAGAGTATTTAGGTCATAGAGTAGGTCAAGGTTATGTTACACCCATTATGGCTAAAGTGGAAGCTATTGCAAAGTTCCCGATTCCTACAAACAAGAAAGAGTTAATGGCTGGGTTTTACAGAAAATTTTGTCCAAATTTTTCCTCAGTTGTAAGTCCACTTACAAATCTTTTACAAAAGAGGGTTAACTTTGAATGGACAAAGGACTGTGAAAAATCATTTCATAAAATCAAATCTGTCCTTGTGAGCAACCCAGTTCTGTCAACTCCAGATTTTTCTAAGCAGTTCAAGCTTACTGTTGATGCTAGTGATGTTGGAATCGGGGCAGCTTTGTTTCAAGAACATAGTGATAAGGTAGATAGAGTTGTTTCTTATTTTTCAAAGAAACTTACAAAATGTCAACAAAAGTATTCCACCATTGAAAAGGAATGCCTTGCTTTGTTGTTAGCCTTACAGCATTTTGATGTTTATCTGAATGTTACTTTGCATCCAATTCTTGTATATACGGATCACAACCCCCTGACATTTTTGCATAAATTGTCAAACAAAAATCAAAGACTGACTAGATGGAGTTTGTTGTTACAAGAATACAACATAACAATTAAGCATATCAAAGGCAAAGACAATGTTATTGCAGATGCCTTGTCCAGAGTATCGTGAACATATATGATTTTGTATTAATGTACATATATTTCATTTTAACAATATAAGTTTTCATTGACATTCAAACTTTTTAAGGGGGGAGGTGTTGTGAGGTGTGTTGTATTTGTATTATTTCATCATGTATATTATTAGTAACATTAAGTTTCTTGAACATTCCAGAGTGGTCAACATGTTCGGTCATTTTTTCTAGAACATTCTTGAACTTTGTGTATGTCCAGAACTTTCCAGTAATATCATGTACTTACAACTTCTAGAATATTCTAGATTTATATTACTGTATAAATACCCTGTCAATTCGATGCATAGATATCCATTTGTCGTAGAAGCATCATTGAGGTATTACTGGGATATAATTTCACTGGGACATTGTGTGCAGCAACGGACACTCTGATGTATGTATTTTTAGATTTTTGCAAAGTTTG
Source organism: Saccostrea cuccullata (assembly GCF_032062105.1). Lineage (NCBI taxonomy): Eukaryota > Metazoa > Mollusca > Bivalvia > Ostreida > Ostreidae > Saccostrea > Saccostrea cuccullata. Next base: position 8,320 of record NW_026924836.1, read on the forward strand.
TACTTAATGATTTGTATATTACTGTAAATAAATTATTGTTAAGTTTAAACTGTGTGATTGATCTTTGCTGGCATTTAGGGTTATTCTGACCCATAACACCAGTACGTATTGATCGTGTAATCTATCTAATTCTTTTTTCACTTCCTGTTTTTTGAACACAGAAGGATAGATGGTTTTCATTTTGCCCCTCAATCTTTTAATACGTGACTTTAACATGGATCTGATACATTTAATCCATTCTGACAAGGTGTCAATGTCTTCTTTTTCATATCTGGCCCATCGTCTGGCGTAATTTTCAACAGAATCCATAATATTTATGAAATTCCGACGCCAGTTGAAGGATCGGGGTTCCCTATATTTAGGACCTTTTAAAATAAGTGATCTAAGGTCCTCATTATGAACTATTTTTACGTCACCAGTAATAACGTGTTTAGCAGGACTATAGTTATAGGGCGAAGAAGAACATGAACACGAAGGGGGATTATATTTCAGATAGTCGATATCCAGGCCATGTAAAGTGTTTTTGTAATTGAAAAGTTTGGAAGCAATGGTCGATGTATATTTGTAGGAAATACAAGGCGTAGTCTTTAACTTGAAATATGGTGGAATACAAGACTGGACCCTTTTGTGACTAAGAATATTACTTATATTAACCGCGTCAATTCCTTTATTGGCATATTGAAGTTTAAGGAAAAGACGGATTGTTTTAGCTGCATTTTCTTCCGTGAAATGTGCGGGTTTAAAAAGCCTATGATGTGCAATATCCATAATCACAGAACCGAGCCTATATTCAGGTGTCGAGGAATCTAAATTTGGATGTTCCTTGGTCATTTTAAGAAGACTATTTAAAAGTTTCAAAGGGACAGAGTAAAGTTTGGTTCGAATATGATGTAGACCTAACTGTTGATTTACAAAAGGCAGTAATGAATCAAAAGAGACGTAATGTATTGCAGGTTTATTGTATGAACGATGTCCATGACTACGCTTACGTCTCTGAGTATTGTTAAAAAGTCCCATCACATTTACATTATTGCACTGCGAGCTTGTAAGATTTCCAACACTATCGACATTGTCATTACATCCATAGGGAAAGGCTGTCCCTAGCTTCCTAATCCAAAATTCTTCACGTTGTCTACGGAAAGGTGTACTCAACGACGGACTATTTGTGTGGTGATAAATCTTTTCCAGAATTCTAACTTTCATTGATAAAATAGAATGATCAGGTGAATTAAAATGTTTATATAAAAGCTGCTGACCACCATGATTTATTTGAAATCGATTACCTGATATTCTTTTGTTCAGCGATCCCTTGGTTTCACCTACATAAATAAGTCCACACATATTACATTCTATTCCATAGACAACATAAGAAGATTTGCAGTTCAGATTTTCCCAAGTTTTGGTATAGAAGCTCTGTCCAGTAAGATTACTGGTGAAAGAAGTGTCAGTTATCAAAATGTCACAGGTTTTACAGTTTCGCACAGAACATTTTGAAACCGAAGACATTGGATCGGAGAAGGAATCATCCAATATATTTGTAATAGAAACTTTACACTCTTTCAATTTGGTATATGATGTATTGGTTTTATACCAAAACTGGGAATCTGAAGACTGTACATATGACATATGTTTAATATCCCTGAGGATAATCCGAGGGGCACCAAATGAACTCCTTGAGTCTGTGTCCCTTATAGACTCAAAAGAGTGACGCCTTTTTATACTGGGCGACGCGCCTGCCAGTATCATTTCGTTATTCTGTGTACTCATGCATGAATAAGTACCGAACGACAAGTACATATGTATCCTCGGGGACAAATTGTCCACCAGCAGAGATACATGGTCGGTGGTTAAAAGAAGGATATGGAAATAACGAACAGTATTCAATCTCAACGTCCATTAAACAAATATACAAAATAAGAGCAGAGCAAACACGGACCTCCGAAACATCAGAGGTGGGATCAGGTGCCATGGAGGAGTGAGCATCCCCTGCCGACCGGTCACACCCGCCGTGTGCTCGTTGTCATAATCAGGAAATAACGGAAAAAATCCGTGGTCAATTCAGTATATAAATAATGGACTAACAATTGGTATGAAAAACGTCAGTCAGCATTTTATTCAATGATAAATTGTATTTGCTGACAAGGTCATTGTATCGACCGTAGAATTTACGAAATGATGACTTTAAACGAGACTGTTGATATTCTTGTTTCATCAACTTGCTTGTCAATAATTTACCTCGTTTAAGAAATTGTTCATACGTAGAACATGCTCTTGCGTATCGAATCAACTGAGATATAAATACTCCGTATGCAGGTGATGAAGGTATATTGCTGCATAAGTAAGGGAAGTTGACGATAGAAAAGTTAAAGTCATCACGTTTATCATATAGCTTGGTTGTTAGATTACCATTAGTGTCTTTTTCAAGTAAAATATCCAAGTATGAAGCAGAAGTGTCGGACTCTGTGGTATCTTTTATCTCAAGCTCACCAGGATAAATCGTGTCGACGTAGGAATGGAAATTATCGTTATTAATTGACAATACGTCGTCGATATATCTAAATGTCGAGTTGAAGGCCACAGCAAGTGTTTTCTTCTTTTCACGCAAAAGATTTTGCATAAATTCTGCTTCATATGAATATAAAAATAAGTCTGCTAATAACGGAACGCAATTTGTACCCATGGGAATTCCAATAGATTATTGGAATACCTGGTCTCCAAAAACTACATAGATTTTGTCAATCAGAAACTCAAGCATCTTCTTGATGTCAACTTCAGAGTACTTATGTGTGCAATCAGAATCTGTTTTAACAAAATAATTCTTCAAATGACCAATGACGAGGTAAGTAAACTTACGATTTCAATTTTTGTTGAAAAAGCAGCTGTCAATGATATCAAAAAGCCTGGATTTTAATTTGTCGTTGGGAATTGTTGTGTATAAAGTTGAAAGTCGTAAGTTTTTATGCTGTTGATTTTTGTAAAGTCTTGTGATTTCAAATTGTCCAAAAGTTCTTTAGAATTTTTAAGTATCCACATCTGATTTACACCACTTCTTGAATATATAGTTGTACAGTACTCTTGAAGTTTTTCCTTCACTACTGTCAATATTTTAGTGAGAAGTAACGAAAGAGGCTTGGTTGAACATTTACTGGAACCTGCAATGTATCTTTGTTTGTAAGGATTCTTATGAAGTTTCGGAATCCAATATATATAAGGTAGTTCAAATTCATTTTGGCTCTGTGGAATATGAAAAGTATTCAAAACTGACAGGTGGTTTTGAAGAATTTCTTCCTTAGAAAGAGAAGTATATGTATAAGTAGGATTACCACTAGTAGAATTAAATCCAAGTTCTTCTAGAATGCAATTTATATAATGAGCCTTACAAACGAAGACAATGTTGTTACCTGCTTTGTCGGCAGGAACCAGTACGTATTGATCGTGTAATCTATCTAATTCTTTTTTCACTTCTGGTTTATTGAACACAGAAGGATAGATGGTTTTCATTTTGCCCCTCAATCTTTTAATACGTGACTTTAACATGGATCTGATACATTTAATCCATTCTGACAAGGTGTCAATGTCTTCTTTTTCATATCTGGCCCATCGTCTGGCGTAATTTTCAACAGAATCCATAATATTTATGAAATTCCGACGCCAGTTGAAGGATCGGGGTTCCCTTTATTTAGGACCTTTTAAAATAAGTGATCTAAGGTCCTCATTACGAACTATTTTTACGTCACCAGTAATAACGTGTCTAGCAGGACTATAGTTATAGGGCGAAGAAGAACATGAACACGAAGGGGGATTATTTTTCAGATAGTCGATATCCAGGCCATGTAAAGTGTTTTTGTAATTGAAAAGTTTGGAAGCAATGGTCGATGTATATTTGTAGGAAATACAAGGCGTAGTCTTTAACTTGAAATATGGTGGAATTTTTGCAGAAATTTTGCATTTCATTTAGGATATATTTCACACCAGCTATTATAATTATCCCATTTTGACATTTTTTTCAAACCTGCTGAACCTCCCCCTCTCCAAAAAAAATTTCAAATTATCTCTGCATTGAATCGTTTTTAAAAACTCCTTAGTATAAATGTTAATACATGTGTAGTCACTTACTTGCGATTTTTCGTCTTTTTTTAATAAAAAGAAAAAAATGTAAAGAGTTGCTTTGAAATATAGGCCTATACATGTAGCTATCTACTTAGTTAAAAGCAATTGGGTGTACTGGACCTGGTTATATAAAGAGATTGTGTCTGACCGGTTGTATGTCTTCATGGTCTGCCATCAAAATGTATTTTTATGTAATTTTCTATTGTGATATGTAACAGGGAGAGTCAGGGCAGAGGCCCCTTCAGGTGTCACAATTTTCATAGCAGAGGAATATCGGGTTACATGCATGCAAGCCAATAAAATGGAGAAAAAGTATACATACTCAGTATTTGTAATATTTATAATTACCTCTTGTCTTCTTGTGTATTATATCCGGCCTTTTTTCCTTCTTCCACACTGCCAATCCTCACTCCGGACCCACTTTGATAAGTTTTCTCACCAAAACATTTATTTACCACTACAAGTGCCTACATATTGTATCTCCAAACGCTAGAGAGCAATCAAAGGGAAGTAATTTGGAACCAAAAAATGCTTCAAAATGCAGAAAAAAATGAATATTCACCTTTGAATTTCTTCAACACATATCATTTGCCCACCAATTTTTTAATTGTTTAAATATAATCAAATATCATCCTTTAATGTTTTATTATTGCTTAATTTGTAGATGGCTGCATTTTTTTGTTTTAAGTCTTAAAAAACTGAGCAAAATTTACTATATTTTTGACATTTTGCAAAGCATAACATGACCACTTACGAGTGTAAAATTAAAATTGAACTTTAAACATTGTTGTTTGAATCTCTAGTATTAAATAACAACAATAAACAGGAATTTTAATATTTCTGTTCATTTCTAAACATGGTTTTTCATGAAAAGTACAGATTTTCATGATTTACAAAAATGAGAAAGTTTGTATCCCGTTTCTATGGCAACCAAGTTTACAATTCAAAAACTATTTTTAGATTTTATAATCACTCACACACCTGTATCAAATTATGATATAAAAATTTTAATCTGTAACTATGAGTGCCAAAATACTTTGGTGATTACAGAGAATTGGTCTTAAGACTTACTTGAGGAGTACTTAGACAGGCCCTAAGATTGTGCCTAAACCGTACTTACGCCCTACTTAAGTCAAAAACTTAACAAGCTTAATGTTACGAGCCCCATAAGCTCGTTTTGCAGATTTCTATCCGTGGCTGAAGAAAAACTTAGCGGATCTTGTACAGCAATATGGCCAGATTACGCTCTATATTTGGCTGGCAACCTGTGATATAACCCAGAAGTCAGGAAAATGTATTGATTGAAGGTATGTAAATTCTGCTTGAATGACTGATTAAATACATTTTTATCAATTCATCATAATGTTTAGTTAGAAACTGTTATTTGTTTTATTGGTGCATTATTCTTAGTCAGGTCTCTGTTGGTAGAACAGACCCAATCACAGAAAATATTCCTGTTTTATATAAATTGTACCATAGTTTTTATTGTCAGATAAACATATACATGTTTTGCTGCTAGGTCAATATTGGAAGGGACTGCCCAATCATATTATCATACCTGTGCAGTCGTTACGTATATATTGTATAAAATAAGTAGTCATTAGTTTTAGAAAATCGTTGATTATGGCTACTGGAAATGGTAATGGTGATGGTACAGATAAAGAAGACGGGGAAGAAATTTCTATTCAACATCACATAAATGAAGTAAACAAAGACCCAAAGTATAAGGTTCTTGCAAAATGGTTTGTACTTCAAGGAAGGACTTGTTACAAGGAATACATTTGTGAAATATGAAAGCCCTAGTTCTAACTCCTCAAAAATTAAGACCAAGATTATTTTGAAAAAAGTGGGTCAAACTCCAAACTCAAAAGGTCAAAATGTTTATTAAAAATGAAAGTATGAAGTAGCAAACATTATTTATGAAGATTTTAAATAATTTACCATAATATGGATCTTTAAGGAATATTTCAAGTAGAAAGCTGATATAGTGACAAATTTTGACGCATTGCTTTTGCAAGAATCATATTGTAGAAAGACAATGCTGACTGACCTTTTTCCTAGTGATTGTTAGGCCATTATTTTCAAACTAAGTCGTCCACAGATTTTTGTCCCGTTATTTCCCGATCATGACAAGGAACACATGATGGGTGTGAGGGGTCGGCAGGGAATACTTACTCCTCCATGGAACCGGATCCCATCTCTGATGTTTTAGAGGTCCGTGTTTGCGCTGCTCCTATTTTGATTGTTTATATGACTTTTTATCTGGAATATCTATACACATTTAACCATAAGATTTTAAACTGAGCAGGGTAAGATCAGGATTGAGGCTATCACTTCTATATGTCTACCAAAATGACACCAACATAATTATTTTCATCAAATGCTCTTCTCTTATCTTTAGTTATATTTGAACCTACATGTTTGGTATCTGTTCTATGCAGTGTCTTTTTTTCTTATAAATAGTTTTTGAAATTGTTTATTTAGGCATAGAGTGGCTTATTTTATTGTCATTTTTTCCTTTTTAACACTAAACATAAATCTTTAGGGACTCTAAAAATCAAATTAAAATGTATATAATAAATATTGTATTTATTCAGAAAGTTCATAATTCCAATTAAACAAATTGTAATGATTACAGACTTTGTAAAAAAAAGTTCAAAAATCGTAGCAATTTTTTTACTTAATGTGAACTTAAGAATTTTTCTTGCTTTTCTTTACTGAAACAGAATTAGTACAAAATAAATTTACAAACCTGACTAATACTTTTAAATACATTCTTTTGTATGTAATATATCTCTAAGTCATGAATTAAGGTAGGATTCTTTTCTAGTTTCTGACTAGATGAAATATTCAAAGTGTATTTGTTTATACGTCTTATATATATAGGTGTAAGAGATTTAAAAGACCATATTTTTATCTTCTCGTCTCAATTGTGCAACTTTAAAATAGAAATGGTAAACTGCGTTTGAAAACTAACAGGGACTATATTTTTGGCGGAATGGTGGCGTATGAAAATATCTTCTTTTCTGCTTCTCAAAATTATTATAGATCATTGAAATAATTTTTACGCAATCAAAGACTAGACAAAATTTTCAAATGTAAGTTAAATTAATTATATAAAAGACTAAAGTTTCAAAATATATCAAATAAATAAGACTTTTCACACATACTAGAACTATGTTGGCTTTTAAATGCTTCATATCTAAGTGCAGATTTGAGCCAAAAATCTGTAAAAAGTGTTATTTCTCTCTAAGTAAACGATCAAAACTTTTAGTTTTTGTATCATTTTATACCTTTATGTGACAACTTTGCTATATATAAAAATGAGAAAAAGTTAAATAAAGGAAGCACATAAAAATAGCTAACATATCCTAAAAATTTAAGGAAAGTAATGGAAATTTGGATTAGCAAACATCCAATTTATTTGAATTATCTATGTCAATTTGGTAATATCATTTTATATGCCCTATATGGTTGTATCTTTTTATGCAAAAAGAAAAACATTTAATCTTTTGAATTAAAAGTAGGGATCGAATGATTGGAAACAGTATTTTTTTTTATTCTTAATGTCCAGGTAAAAGGTAATGACCTTGATCTGACCTTGCCTCTAATATTAAACGGTCAAATTTAATCTCACTGATATCATCACTTACATTTATATTGACACTTGATATTGTCCTCTTGACTCTGTGAAAATTTCTTCAATTTTTAAATACAACAAATATGAGAAGAATCCTACCTTAAAGGCAATCAAATCTTGATTCCACCATTCAGTTAACTCAACTAAACAAGATACTGCATACATTTGTATATATTACATAAACTGTAAATCTTTATTCTACAAATTAATGTTTTGAACAACTTAGATCGTACAAACACAAGTATTACATTGTACATTCTACACAAGTGTCTTCCAACACCATTTTTATGCTTTTTTGAGGAAACTATTTTATTGGCACACTGACATATAATTCATGTGACGCATGCATCAGATTGATGGACATTCTTGACTAAGCTTTTTTTTAAAAAAAAAACTTTTTTTCATTTTTCCTTGTCAACAGAGTCAGATTGAAATACTATATATTTAAAATTGTAGCAGAGATACATAGATATACATGTATATCCACAAAGGGGTTTCAACAAAGATATGAAGGATACGGAAATAACGAGCAGTATTCAATATCAAAGTCAGTAAAACAATACAAAGTAGGATCAGAGCAAAAACGGAACTCTGAAACATCAGAGGTGGGATCAGGAGTCATGGAGGAATGAGCATCCCCTGCGGCCCGGTCACACCCGCCGTTTGCTCCATGACACCTGATCCCACCTCTGATGTTTGGAGGTCTGTGTTTGCTCGGCTTCTGTTTTGTATTGATTTATTGACTTTTAATCTTGAATACTGCTGTTTTTCTCCATATGTTTCATTGAAATTGAAATGATTTTGGAATAAGAAAACATAAGTTAAAACGGCGTTTTTAATCCAAAAAATAGGATCAAAACAAGATAGCAAACGACGACACCCATGGGGTTGGTATCTGGGTTTTTCTTTATTCATAAAATTATCAATTTCATTTATTTTTCGATGATTTTCATTAGGCTTCATAGAATGTAGTTTAGTGAAACCTGTCTTATCTAACATGTACTGGGATACGAATTTTGTGTTGGAATAGACAGAGGCTTGGATTGCAAAGTGTATAAAACATGAAAAATTGTAAAATGGGAAAGACATTTAACGTCAGGATTCAAAGTGTGATGGATTGGACAGGTGTTGGATTATACAGTAGTCACTATAAATTGCTTCTTACGTCGTTTAAGGTTTTAATTCACCCAAGGCGTTTTTGATTCTTTCGTCGATAATGTTCAGGTCTGTTCAACTAACAATTGTCCGTAGACTCTTACTTATTTATAATTTCAATACACGTGAACAAACACTACGTGAATTATATAAAGAATATAACCGTTTACTAGTATTATATAAAAAAAACATTAAGGAGACAATTACAAGGCAATATTATATTGTCTAATGATTTTTTTTGAGTTCTTTATCCATTTTTAATACATTATTTTACTTCCTGTTTCAAATTCCTTTTCACTCGCTTATTTTTATTTTTGCAATGTTTAACTATAAATATTTCAGAATATAATTTACAACATTGATATTTTCTATTCCTTATCTGCCTTTCGTGCAATACTGTAGAAGCACAAATTTTCGTGGGTATAAAATTTCGTTGTTTTGTCATGAAAAAAAAAATTCGTGTGCATTTAATTTCGTTGTTTTAAACTTACCCTACTCAATATATAGTCAGATAGAATTTCGTGTGGGATTTAATTTCGTTGAATTTTGTTAACAACGAAATAAACGAAATTTAATCCCCCACGAATATTTGTGCTTTTACAGTATACATCTGGATTTAAAACATTGAGCCAGGATTTATTTCTCCTCGTCTTTTTCCCGTTATAAACGTCCCTTACATATTTACATAAATCACACTGAGCATCAAACACAGTTTTTCGAAAAGATTGTGGAATGAATTTGTCCTTCTCCATTAAGTAGCTTATGTATTCCGTTTCATTAGAACCTATTCTGATCAATTCTTTGGCTAAAAGTCTGACAGTAGGAAAATCCTGACTGTTAATATAGGTTCCTTTAGGAAGATATTGACCGGCGTCCTTTGGTCCGTTAATAACAGGTATTACGTGAGCACGGTTTAAAAAAGTGAAAACAGTTTTTCTGTTGTATAACCTTTGCAGAGTGAATTCTCAAAATAAAAAAAGAATATGTATTCTCTTTCGAATATGTCCTGGCACCCCTTCAAATTATCATATTGCTTGCCACATTTTTTATTTCCACATCTGCCAAATGTATCCACTTTTAAGTATTTACTTAGCTCTTCAACTAATTTTTCTCTTCTTGAAGGAGTTGGACAATGGCTTGAAACCCACACGGCGTCTTTAATTTTCCTGCTGAGTATTCCAGTGTAGTTTGTGATGACGGGTTCTTGTATTTGTTGCAGCTTACCGTAGAATGGCACATAAATATCCGATTCCTCCATATACGACATGGATAAATCAAAATGTTTCATCCATTCTTTGTTTGGTCGTTCAGTGTGATACGGACTTTCTGCCGTGTTGAACACCCAGATTTGTCCTTTTTCTTTCTTAATTACTTTTTTAGGAATACGTCTGTGACTGAATAACACGATATCAGCATTGAAAACATTTGTTTCTAAAACACATTCCGGTATGGAGCATTGTGTACTATCGTAATACCGCAGCTGATCTACATAGTATTCCTCAGCTTGAAACCAATGTGTGCGATACAACCTTGGAAGTGAGTCACTGAATACTTTATTTGTCATATTTGTATTGTTGATTGTCGAGTCATGTGTATCTAATGTAGTGAAGAAGGTAAGTAAAGGACGTTCTGTACTTGGAATCAGAAACAGGATCATAACAAAAGATAGTATTGTTATAAAACACAGTGATGTAAAAACACGATTCCTTTCGAGCACCTCTGAGCGCACTGAAATAATTAAAAAAAACCAATTAAAACCAAAAACGATAAAGGAAAGTTAAAAAAGCAAATAATTTCTGATCAAAGAGATATTATTATACCTAATTATAATATTCTATACAGAAAGTTATTTTTATTCCATGTCAAAGGTCTTAATTATATATAAGTGTATGATAATGTTTCCTTACATGTATATGTTGTTTTCTTGCATAGATAAACCAGCAACATTTTTTAATTTTATACACATGTACAAAGATAAATCAGTTTAGGGGAAAAAAACGTTTGATGTATTTCAACGATTACTTGCATTAGAAGCTAAAATGAGCGTTCATCGAAAAAAGAAGGCGTAGAATGTTTCTTCCTTTTAATATACTGTGAAATCACTAAATTTCGTGGGGATTAAATTTTCATTGTTTTTGAGGCAAGGAGAGACCCACGAATTTATGACCACTACGAAAGGTAAAATTTAATATATACATAATATACTGCTTAAACATTTTCCATTAACGAAATCAAGTCCCCACAAACCAAGATTTTTTTCTCAAACTTAGAAACTTTCACCCTACAAAAATATGTCATTTTACAGTAAAATGAAAAAAATTAAACATTCATATATATGTATTGTGAACATTGAACGAGTGTCTGCATGGTGTATGGCGAACATTAAAACTTATTGAGCATATGAAACAATTACCGCACTTACCTTTTCAACCCGAAATTCCTTTAGAGTTATGTAAACAAAACAGTTGATACCACTGCTTTTGATTTCAAACATATTAAGAAGTCTTGAAATAGTAAAATTATTCCTAACACCGATCATTGTTTTTTTTTTTTCACTTTAAATAGATACCTCTTAAACTGAACTGCTAAGTATGAATGTAAACATTCAAATGGTGAAGCGAGGTGAACTTTTAAGACCAAACACCTTTTAGGTCACTGTGAGTCACAACATAGCAACACAGCGGCCCGTTTGTGTAATAAATGCAGTTTTACTCGGAATTTATTTGTCTCAAATGTAAATATAAGTAATAAACGACAATGTTAAAATAATTACTTGAAAATTAACTTAGTCAGTACGTTATCAGTCTACTGAGAATCCCTTCGGGCGTCACAGGATTTTATCACGTGACCAACTAAGTTCAATTCCGGAAGAACTTTAAACATCGTTGGTTATTTCTTAATTATTATGCCTAAACTTGTATCATATCAGTAAGCTTGCACAGAAATAGACTTTCTGCTGACACAATATCTTAGATTTATCAATGTATAGAACAACCCTTTAAAAGACTTTATCTGACCATTTCGTAATCATACACATGTATTGTCTAGGAAACAACTTTAATCCTATATATCTCAACATACACATGTACTGTCTTATAGAAACAACCTTGGTCTTAAATCTTTCAAACTTAAATCACTAGCAGCATCTTAACCGTGACAGCTTGGACTTTTTTTCTTGTACATCTATCTATATAAAGAACTTTGTTCGGTAATAATCAATATTTGCCCCCCCCCCCCAATCAAACTTTGATGGAGATATATTTAATTAAGTTCTTAAACAGGGGAGTATATGCTGACTTCAAAGCACTGAATATTTCCATAAGTAATGACGCCATATGTACGTAATGACGTCACAAACATAACGTAAATTTCAGTTTTTTTATGAATTTTACTGAAAAATGTACATATTTCGTCGGTATTTTGAGTAAAAGTCACCAAGCGCATGTGTGTTCAGGATCAATATTTTGATATAATGTGTAGAATGATAATATCAATGAAATATGTCAATATTAGTCCTGAACAAACTTGCGCTCTATAAATTTCAAAGCTAAAATTGTTGTAGTCTAGTCATTCTACTGAAAAATGAGAACTAATTGCAACAGTTTATATTTTAATGCAGATTTGTAGATAAGCTATTAGTAACTCACATATAAAAAGTTTAGAAAAATTCACTCATGGGAAAGTTGGGAAATCGAAAGATTAAAATTAGGGATCAATATGAATTTAGAATTACCCATTTGCACACCATACTTTTTCTACATGAGCTTTCTATGACAGACAGCCTGTAAACAATATAGCCAATTAGCATTAAAAGTTGTTGTTTTAACCTGTAGTTTGTTATGCAATCAAAACTAAATCAAAAAAATTATATATTTTGATTTTCAAAGAAGTGAAGTTTTGACTTCCACACCGGCCAAATATATTATCTACACATGTGTAACAGCTGTATAATGGTTGCAATTACCATTGATGTAAACAAAAAAGTATGGAACGGTCTTTGTATTCACAATATACATGTATGTGAAATTCCTAAATGTGAATGTGTTTACTTTCATTTTATTTGTCAGCACCTAATGGATATTTATACCCAAGTAGTTTGGAATTTATACACAAGAAACAAAAAAAGTATGGATCACAGTTTGTATACAAAATAAGTCAAAACAGCCTTTTCTAAAGAATTCTGCAAGGAAGCTTATCAGACAAGTACATGTACAATGTATATCAGAGTTGTTACAATTGCATCATCACAGAATATATTTTGGTTAAATATCTAGAAAATTTATAGAAATTTATCATTTTGAAATAAAGAGTACAGAATTTATGGAATCACATGAACAGGATTTGATTTGAAGGTCTCAAGGTTTAAAAAAAATCAAATATTTAATTCAATTCAGGCAACTCCGGAACTTAAATTTGAACTGTGTGATTCAAACAGTTTTTTGCTCTCCAGATTTACTGCTTATTGCTTTTGTAAAGAGTAGCAAACCTTATATAAATAGTCAATTGCTATTGACCTTTTTCTCTATAAAGACTGCACTTTGCATCTATACATGTACAAAAGCTGCATTATGTTTATAGTAATGGAAATAATTCAAATGGCATCGTTTAGATAGAATTAAATGCTTAAATGCTCTTTTTTAAGATTCTCAATATAATTTTTTAACAAAATATTTTAAACCCATTTTTGAAAACTTAACTTCTCCTTGTAGATCATATGGTCATTTTTGCAATAGTAAAATGCCTGATGCGGCACTTATTGAAGCTCCATTTTACATTTTTATGGGGACTGGTGATAACAGCGTTTCCATGAGCATGCTTTAGAATGTGAACAATTTGGAACACTTTCAAAGTCACTTCTTAATAAGAGCAACATTGAAAAAAGAAAAGTAGATGGGCGTGAATCTTTCTACTATAATTGTATATTGTTTAACGTCCCTCTCGAGAATTTTTCATGCATATGGAGACGCCATCCCATGCCAGTGGAGAGCTGCACATTTTGTTCTATACTCAGCACTTAGAGCCATTAAGCATTGAGGGATCTTTTTCGCGCCAGTGCCTACTGCGACACGGGACCTCAGTTTATACGGTCTTGTCCGACCGGTCTCCACATCCCACAGTGGGATTCGAACCCGCGACGTAAGGATCGACTCCTTACTTTGCAACTCTAGAGCAGATGCTCTAACCACTGCACAATGCGGGTGATTTCCTAGATTAAAGCCAAAGTCTTATAATTTCTATTACTGTTAGGAAAAAAATATTTGGGGAAAATATAACAATGATACTTTTACATATGAATTTGAACAAGTAAAAATTGACTACCAGTATCTACCAAGAGTTTAACATTTTATTCTTCCTTGAAACAAATACTTGGCTTGCTCTCTTTTACTTCATTCCATTTGTGTAAGTGGTTTAATTTGACCTTAGATTTTTTTTATTAATAAGAATAAAATAATCTACTGTGTGCTTTCAATTGCCCCCACCCTCTTCAAGTAACATTAAATAGCAACGGTTTGAAATACATTAAGATTTAAGAAGGGTAACAATATAATAATTATTAACTGCGCAGAACCTTTGCATGCACATTTCACGATATTTTGTACTCGATGCAATTTAATAACTGTTGATTCGGCTACATCTTGGTCAACAATGATCATTTTCAAGGGATAACAATTTCAGATTTTATCCTAAAACGTATCTTATCTTCATATTATTGAATGTAGTTGAGGGTGTAAGTACACTGAAAAAATCTTGAAATATTTTTTGGAATATCACCATCCATGAAGCAACATTGACAGCATGTTGATATGTTCTTAACACACCGGAGGGCGTGGTTTCCTTATATGGAGGGTAAAAAGAAATACATTGATCCACTTGATATAAGTAAGATAGCACTTTTATTAAACTCATGAAAAGAAATACCCTGTAGGGTACCCGGGTATAGGGTGGGTTCAAGTTCTGATCAAGCAAGAACCATCATACTCATTATAGTGTACAAGCATTTTATGATACTGATGTAAACAGAGTATTTTTTTTTTATTTCTGAGCATTTTATACAAGTTACCAACCAATCATATTGCAGGGACTCAAAACTGGTGTCACGTGCTGAAATAAAATTTTCTGAAGGGAAGAAAACACAACTACAATGTAATCTATGGGGAACAGCTTTGCTGTGCGTAAAAAAAAAATTCAGATTTCAGAATATTTTTTTACAAAAAAAAAAAAAAATAACAACCTACCTAATCCAGAATAAAAACATATAAATCTATTTCGGGGAGGAATGGAGTTCTATGAGATCTTCACACATGTCAATTTTCTTCATATACGGGGAAAACCTTGCAGATACATGAGGGATTCAGTTTTTTTTTTTTTTTTTTGGGGGGGGGGTCATTTTCTGCTACCTTTTCATATAAAAATTCTTATTGGGGGATGTCCCCTGACCCCTCTAAATCTGCTCCTAATTATTTTCGGATATTACCTTTCATATGAATTAAAACATTTTTATCGTTTCTTAACTTTTGGTGATTGAGTATATTTGTGCTATACTTAGCATTGCTAAATACCGAAATTTTTCATGTAAAATTAATTTATAATGTATCCATGGTTACCAACTTTTTATATAAATCTTCTAAATAATTTATTTGAAGATTTATGGCAAAAGAATGCATTTTGAGTATGTGTGTAAACTAATGTAGTGACTGTATTCGTGTTTTTAAAGGTTCATTGTTCAAAAGTAGGTGATATTCTCAATTTATACTGTTTCCATGGCAACCAACACATATAGTAACCAATGTTTAATATTTGTCCAATTCAGTATATTCAGTTAAGTTTTATTCTCTACTTACTTGTTTTTTTTTAAACCAGTATAGAAGTCTCTACTTTACATTGTTCGTTTAACACTTAATCAGAGTGAACACAATACGTCCCAATAAGGACCCCAATTTTTCATTTTTCCCATGTATAAATTTTTCTAAACTTTTTGTTATATATTCAGATCATATCATAGATTGATTAAAACTAAATTTTGAAACTGTTGCAATTAGTTCACATTTTGATGGAAAATTTGATAATTTGACTAGACTATTGAAATTTTGTCTATTTTGTCCTCTTTCTGAAAAAGGATATAAAATCGGACTAGTTTGTGACGTCAACAAAAATTGTGAATACACTGCTTTGACACTATAATATTTTCTGTTAATTTATATTTCTCATACAATTTATTGAATTCAGCACATTTCAGGAAGTTTTCAAAATTTGAATTTTGTGGGGGCAAATATATGCAATATACCGCATATAGTTCTTTGTTTTGGAAAATATGAACATGAAAAAAAACTTTACTTTACCATGTAGGAAAATATCTGTTGAAACATATTACGCCTACCTTCTCGGACAATATCTGTTTATCCTCATCTGCTTATCTTTAGTACAAAATATGCATGTAGTACTAATACACAACTACATAAAAATTGACTTCATTCAGTCTCTAATGCAAATCACATTCTTATTAGTCAGTGCATGCTATATAATATCTAAGAACCGTGGGGATCCGGGTTAGAATAGGTCCTTAGTACCCTCTTGCTTGTCGTAAAAGGCGACTAAATAGGGCGGTCCTTCTGATGAGACCGTATAAACCGAGGCCCCGTGTCACAGCAGGTGTGGCACGATAAAGAACCCTCCCTGCTCAAAGGCCATAA
>NW_026924837.1:0-24793 GCF_032062105.1 Saccostrea cuccullata
AAGAAAATTTAACCCTATTTATCAGAAAAACATGAATGTTTAATTAACTTGCTTAAACAAATTATTCATGCAAGTCTATTCTAGTTTTATCTTGAAAAATTAACATTACAGAACAGGGGAAGAAAATTTAATCCTATTTATAAATGTAAAAAAAAACAAGAAAGAGAAAGGGGGGTGTAACTCTTACCAACCAGCTAAGAAAGGGAAGAAAATCCCAGTAAGCAGAGGACCATCTACTGCTCTAAAGAAAAGTTCTACTGCCTCTACCACTAAGCCTCGCCTCGGTGGACTCCTCGCTGGAGGTGGACGAGCTGGAGGGATCTCCATCATCGGTGAAAGCTGAGGACGACCCACAACAACCTGGGGAGACGGCAGTTCCACCTCCTCAGTCTGTCCAGCCTCCTCCTCAACTAGAACCTGAATAGGCTGAGGAGATGGCAGTGCCACCTCCACAGTCTGGTCAAGTTCTGGCCAAGGAAGGGCTACAACAGGCCCAGGGGATGGCAGACACTCTTCCTCAAGCTGAACAAGTTCTACCTCTGGATCAGCCATCACAGGTTGAGGAGATGACTCGGTCACCTCTTCAGCCTGCCTAAGCTTCTCCACAGGAAGCTCCTGTAACAGCTCAGGAAGAGGCAGCACTGCCACCTTCTCAGGCTCCTGAAGATCATCTACAACCTTCACAGTCAGCTGAACCCTGGTTCTCCGCACCTAAAAGAGAAAAAAGACCATGTAAAAACAGAAATGAAAAGGGTTTGTACTTATAATATATAAATTACAGTGAAAATAACCTAATTTTGAGTTTTCCGAAGCAAAATGCTTATGAGGTTTTTATGCAAGGGAGGGGGGATACAGGATCAACTCAGTTAAACTAGAGGTATTGTGAGCAATGAGCTCACTAAATGATAACCCCGCCTCCCATACCATTATAATGGCAAAGTTGATGTTTTGCTCTGGATGACCCGAAATAAGTCTCAGATCAAAGAGTAAAATAAGAGCTAGGTGCACAACTGCATTACACTATAAAGAATCTGTGAAAGTACCATCAAATTTTATTCAGTGGTATGGGAGGAGATGCGAATAAGAAATGGGTTTTGTTATACCCTTCAATATCACTGAAAAAGTTTTGCTACATGGGAAACCCAAAATGTGTATGATCAAAAAGTAAAATAAGAGGTGCACATTAGCTCTATGTTATAAGGAATCTAAGAATCATTCAGTGCTCATTACATTGGATCTCCCATGATTTGTAGTTGGATATGATTTTTATCCAACAAGTTGTGTGTTTTTTTTATCCATGAGCCTTGGAACTTTTAATTCCATGTTGAATAATTCACAGTTGATCTTTTACACAGTTTTGCATATATAAGACTCCACTTTATTTTACTTCATTGTGCTAACGCAAAACCCATTGTGACGTCACAACTGTGGGATACGAAAAGCATATCACATGAGCTATATCCATGGGATAAAGGGGTAAACATGAGATGAAAGAAGATTTGCAGATAAAAGATGGGTACCCCACAGAGACAGACAGATGGACAGAAGGACAGACATACTGATCACTATATACCCTCCCACTTTTCAAATGACTCCATTATACTATCATTTTAAATACTAAAATCTGATTGGTTTAGATGCAGTTAACAATTCGTTCTATTACCCTCAGCCTTAGCAACATGCGTGACAACAGGTAACACAACAGTAATGTCACATGCATGCAAATCATGTGCATACTGTTCACCATAGAATTCTCAACAAGTCAGTTGTGCGTTCGAAAGAAGCCGAATAAATGACATCAATAAAGCTTGCTTCCGATGTAGCTTACTTGAAAACGACCAAAGAAAGAGGAAACATGCTTGCGAGTGCAGAAATTATGAAAATTTAGAATTTTCTGAGAATCTAACAAACAAATAATAGGTCGGTAAATCTTTTTCGAAGCTTTCTTAAGAATAAAATAGAAGCGGGTAGTTTGAAACCTTTCTAAATGTGAACATAATGACAATCAAAAATTTTTTCTCTGACATCCTAAATCAATAAGACATTCAATATAATAAATTAAATGGTGCCTGTTTTGCAAGGTAACAGTTGATATTATTATACTTTCATGTTAAATACTAAAATCTGATTGGTTTAGATGCAGTTAACAATTTGTTCTATTACCCTCAGCCTTAGCAACGCATGTGACAATGGGTAACACAATGGTAATGCCACATGCGTGGATATTATGTGCGTACGGTTCACCGTAGAATTCTCAAAACGTCAGTTGCACATTTGAAAGAACTGGAATAAACTTGACGTCAATAAAAGCTTGCGTCCGATGTAGCTTACTTGAAAACAACAAACGACAGATGAAACATGCTTGCGAGTGCAGAAATAACGAAACTTTATATGATAAAAGACTCTTATAGTATCAAACAAACAATAAAAAGGTCAGTAAATCTTTTTAAAAGTAGCGAGGAGTTTGAAAGCTTTCTAAACGTGAACGTAAAGATGATCGATGATTTTTTATTTTTTGCTGTCTTAATTTAAGAAGACATTCAGTATAATAAAATACATGGTGCCTGTTTTGGAGGGTAACAGTTGAAATTGACACCCCAAGGAAAACCATTGTCAACCGAAGCGTCAGCGGAGGTTGACAATGGTTTTCCGAGGGGTGTCAACTTTTTTCTTTTGATAATGGTTTTCCTTGGGGTGTCAATTTCAACTGTTACCCTCCAAAACAGGCACCATTTATATATTGACACCCCTTGGAAAATTATTGTCAACCTCCGATAACGCGTCGGTTGACAATGGTTTTCCTTGGAGTGTCAATTTCAACTGTTACCCTTCGAAACAGGCACCATTTATATAATCTACACTTTCCCAGGATATGCTTCCACATTCTCTTCAGTCTTAGCTTTTCTGAGCCGGTGGTTCTTGTAAAAAAAGATTTTTAGATAGCCAATGATAGCCTTATCCTATTTTTGTCTTTTCTTGATTATCTCCCATTGTATGAGGGCTTAGCCTTGTACAATACAAACTTCCATTCATGCAAGGAAGTTAATTGTATCCATTTTGGTTAAAATTAGCCCAATGGTTCTTGAGAAGTTGAAATGTGAAAAGTTTATACCAACAGATAGAAGGACAGACATACAGACGGACAACAGGTGATCAGAAAAGCTGACTTGAGCTTGCTTTCAGCTCAAGTGAGCTAAAAACCTTTCTACACAGTCTGAAAAAGTAACTTTGAAAACTAAGCATTATCTCTGAGTTACGTTTTCACAACAAAAGCATCATGTTCATGGATAACAATTTTAAAATACCTATAGAAAGATATGCATAGTGAAGTAAGCTCTATTGGTGTTTTGTTCTTATGGTATTATTCTACCATTCTTATGGTATTATTCTACCACTGTTCAAAATTTCACTGAAGTCTGTTTGAGTAACAAACAAAATATGTTTGTGAAACACCATGCGCCCAGCAGCAACAAAGTTTAACATGGTCACAATCTTAATGTCATTTGAAAGAGCTTAATTAATAAGAGTACACATACCAAATATGAAGTCTCTATCTTTCATGGTTCAGAAGTTATGACGAAGGTTCAAGTTTGCATAAAAAAGCTATTATTAGCAGGTAGGTCACAGTCCAGGTTACAAGGTCATTGACCTTAGCGTCATTTGAAAGAGCCTCATTAGTGGAGTTCGCATACTAAATATGAAGTCTTTATCTTTTATGGTTCAAAAGTTATGGCGAAGGTTAAAGTTTGCAGACAAACAGACAGACATATAGACAGACATACAGACAGGACAAAAACAATATATGCCCCGGTTCTATCGATTCCAGGCACATAAAAATATATATCATAGTAAAAGTATAAAATGAACAGACAGATGGACTGACAGACAAAATTGTTGATGGACATAATTAAATCAACAATGTGCAGCTTCCGATGTTAAAGGCTACTGCCTTTTGCAGCACCCTATTTAATCCCCTACAGATGAAACAGGAGTGGACTGTATAGGTTTTCCCCGAATCTTAAGCATTAGACTTGCACCCAACAGCTCAACATGTATGATCATAATTATCCCACCTTGACCCCGGCCCTTCAAAAAAATTGAAATTTTCTAAAATGAATTTTCGGTTTTATTACTTACAGGAAACTCCACCAAGTAGTCGGAGAACCAGTGGGGGGGACGTCTAATCCTCTGTGATCGTCGAAGTTCCATGATTCTAAAATAATAAAAGCTGAATTATAAATACACAACATTAAGTTATATTCGGGTTTGTTTCGAAAGGATATCCATGAAATAAACATATACAATGAATTTAAAGCATACAAATGACATACGATGATTGGTAATATTCCCATGATATCTACAAATAAATTTACGATACATAGATTAAATATTCAGGGCATAAATTGGGGTGATCCAATCTGTGGGTTATTTTGGTCATGGGGGAAAATCCGTAACAGTAAATATATTATGTCTGCAAGACCATTACAGACAGAAATGTTAATACATAATGATTTATAAATATTAAATCATGGCAGAGCACTGATGCTGCAAAATAACATTATTGTTTGTACAAGGGTTGGCCAGTAAAGTTGTGGACGAGTTGTCTAGGGTGAAAAATAATCATCACTGCATTCTAAAATCTTCATTATTCTTTACTACATTTTTCATCAATAAACACAGCAAATTTCAAAAAGATATATATGCAGAAATAAACAAATTATGAGATTTCATGT
Organism: Saccostrea cuccullata; assembly: GCF_032062105.1. Lineage (NCBI taxonomy): Eukaryota > Metazoa > Mollusca > Bivalvia > Ostreida > Ostreidae > Saccostrea > Saccostrea cuccullata. Next base: position 4,734 of record NW_026924837.1, read on the forward strand.
TATGGGTTGAATCGAAGGATGAAAACATCAGAGTGTCTAAAGCATCATTACGTTTCCTCTTTGCTAAATTGTAACATGTGTAAGTATCAACAAAACATGGACTCTTGTAAACATTTTTGTTATTATGTTAATGCTAATATGAATAGATTTTATTCTATTCATATTCTTTTAATATCAAAAGAAGCTTCTTGCTTTAAATATTTATCGTTAATTAAGAAATTATCAAGTACACAAACACGGCACACGCCAAACAAAATGAGGCAGGGATACCAATAAATTGTGTATGCATGTCAGACTTCTCCAAATACCTTTTAGTTTTACCAACAAATCCCTCTGTTTTCTGTAAAATATCATAGATTTCCACCTTTCTCAAAAGTGTGATCGTTCTTGAGACTTGACACGTTCGACATTAAAATAGGTCATTTTTGCAAAATCTATAAAATATACTCTAATAAAATATTCTACTGGAAAACCTAGGCCTGAACAGTTTTAAGATTTAACATTTTCTTAGCATTCTTTAAAGTCTGCCTACGATGTTTTATTATTATTTTTTCAAAGAAAAATCACACACAGATGGAGATCGTTTTAAACTTGACCAGGTGTCATTTTCCTTGTCTATATTTTTACTTAGTTAAAATCTCTCTAATTTGCTCATGCCATAGGCATTGATACTGTCTAGATTTGTTTATGCTATTTTTTTCTTCTCTGCCTTCTCTACACTGACAAATTATCTGTTCCTTACATATTTAAACTGCTTTTATTGCCGATTTTTCGCCATTCTTCACATGGCTCTTTTGCTATAAATAGCGAAACGCGACTTTTAACACAGACGGGAGATAACTCTTGAACTTTGACCCAAAATCAATACATGGAAAATACTTTCAGCACCCAAAAAACGAAATAAAAAACACCAGGGCGGGACATTTTGAGAGGGGCGGGCGGGGATGAGAATCTAAAGATTAATTTTATCTGGCCTTATGTGCTGAAAGTAAATCATCAAATGCTGCCCTTTTTTGCGTTTGGTCAACCTAGGTCTCGTAGTTACTGATCAGAATTCAGACCTGCACCAAAAACTTTAACCTGCTCACTCATCAGGAAAATGTAGGTCAGATCCAACATCTGAAGCAACCCTTAAACAATGCATCCTTTATAGATGTGTCACCCATGCAAGTTTGCTCAACATAGGGCTTCTAGTTACTTGGAAATGAGACCTGCACCAAAAATGTTAACCTGCTCCAAAAAAATTAATCTGGTCATTCCTTTGCTGAAATTGCAGCATCTGAAACCTTTACTGGTACAATGAAACACATTAGAAGCATCTTGCATGCATATATGATCAATGTAGGGCAAAGCAGTTCTTAAAAAAAAAAAAAGCTTCAAAAACCTTAACCTGGGAATTTGCCGACGGTATGACATAAGCTCTTCTGGTCTTTGATCAGTGGAGTAATATATTGATCAAGTTGAATAGCTCTTCTCATGCAATACTATATTGATTCAGCCCTATCTCTTCTTAAGGAAGCTCTAAACACTAAAAGAAACTGCATTTTGGACTTCGAGAAAAATTTACAACGTTTAATTAAAAGAAAGAAAAACTTCAAAGTGACTAATATTACGAACGACTTATCTAAAATCGTATAAACGCATGTAAACATGTCAAAAGTGTAGGGTCGCTACGTAAAAGTTAGCAGCAAAAAGGCAAAATGTAATTATCTTTGTCAATAAGAAGTCACAAGTTCTGGTAGAACAACGAGCCTATATATTATTACCCATCTCAGACGGCATCGCAACATTGACTTGTTTGTTACTGTGAAACTTGGAGGCAATGCCGGTAGGTAAAATGGCGCGTCGAAAAAGTCATGGAATGTAAACCGATAATAAGATATCAATCAGAATTTTTAAGTCATAGTTTATTTCAACTCATTGACAAAGCAATTTGGTAAAATATTTTATCTGCCATTAAATTCCCATTACTTCCACGAATACGACGTCAAGTGAAGTATCAACACAGTCAAACAGGTCAATGTTATGATGTCGTCTGTGGCTTCAGAACGAGTATTTAGCACCAGTGGCAACATATTCACATGCACAAGGGCTTGTCTGAAATCTGACTAAGTGGATCGATGCTTTGATTTTTCTGAAGAAAAACATGGGCAACTAACATTAATTTGTCATACACTTATCCATTCAAATAGAATTAAAATAAACAAGGATTTAAAATGTTTTATTATTGTAAATTTACGCTTTAATAAAAAAGTACTATCACCTCTTTAACAAAAAAACATGCAAAAAATAGTAAATTCTCATTTGTCTGTATCGGCAATATGTTTCGCATATTGCACCTCTGTATTGCAATATGTATCGTATCGAAAAATTTATTTCAATACCCAGCCCTATTCTAAAACACACAGATGTAATCTAAGTTCAGGGGTTTCCAAAAACAAGAGGCCCATGGGCCACATCTCTCAGCTGAGCACTATGGCTAGGAAAAAGAAGAAATTGGATTATTATTGAAAAGTTTAAATCCAAAAGTAGTCCCGTGACCAATCATGGCTTTGCTATTTTGTGAAGATGATATTTAAAGAATTTTCCTATATATGTCCTAAATAAAACTTTGGTCGGCCATTGTAGCCCTGCCCTACCCCCCGGGGTCATGATTTGAACAAGCTTTAATCTACACTACCTGAGGATGTCTCCATATAAATATGATCAATTATGGCTTTGTTATTCTTGAGAAGAAAATTTTTAAAGAATTTTCCCATATATTTCTATGTAAAACTTTGGTTGGCCATTGTGGCCCCGCTCTATCCCTGGGGGTCATGAATGAACAAATTTGAATCTACACAACCTGAGGATGCTTCCATATAAGTATGATCAATTATGGCTTTGTTATTCTTGAGAAGAAGATTTTTAAAGAATTTTCCTACATATTTCTATGTAAAACTTTGGTCGCCATTGTGGCCCTGCCATACCCCTGGGGGTCATGATTTGAACAAAATTGAATCTTCACTACCTGAGGATGCTTCCATATAAATATGATCAATTATGGCTTTGTTATTCTTGAGAAGATGATTTTAAAGAATTTTCCTATATATGTCCTATGTAAAACTTTGGTCGACCATTGTGGCCCCGCTCTACCCCGGGGGTCATGATTTGAACAAACTTGAATTTACACTACCTGAGGATGCCTCCATATAAATATGATCAATTATGGCTTTGTTATTCTTGAGAAGAAGATTTTTAAAGAATTTTCCTATACATTTCTATGTAAAACTTTGGTCGGCCATTGTGGCCCTGCCCTACCCCGGGGGTCATGATTTGAACAAACTTGAATTTACACTACCTGAGGATGCTTCCATATAAGTATGATCATGCAATTATGGCTTTGTTATTCTTGAGAAGAAGATTTTTAAAGAATTTTCCTATACATTTCTATGTAAAACTTTGGTCGGCTTTGAACGATAAAACCAGACACCTCGGAATGGAATACTAAATACTCGGAAGTTTAATAGTTATGTTGTATCTAGATAAATATGGGCTGAAAATAAGAGTAAGACATAAAAATTAGAAAATACTGTACATATTGAAATTATACACGCATAATACGCTCGTGCATAATTGCAGCTGGCAAACGTGTAAATACATCATTAGTCTGAGAAGGGAGCATAATTTATCGGTAATCAAACTTTATATTAAAAGTGCTATATAAATTTTATTTGAAGTAAAAAAATATAATTCCACATGCAGTTACATATATATATACATGTACATATACCTTGATTTGAAAAAAGAAAACATTTTGATAGTTTTGTTTTATGGACTTTAAATTTTGAGATCGAATAATGCTCAAAATATCCATATTCTTCTTCGTTTCGTTTCGGCAGGTTTCGTTTTGAATGAAAATAGATCATATGCAGTTACACATTATATATATAACTATATGTACATGTATATACTTTGATTTGAAAAAAAAAACTATTTTGAAAGTTTTGTTTCGTTTCGGCTGGTTTCGTTTTGATTTCGTTTCGTTTCATCTTGATTTCATTTCGTTTCGGTAGGTTTCATTTTGTTTTGGCAGATTTCGTTTCGTTTCCTTTCAGTTTGTAATGTTTCATTTTGTTTCGTTTCATTTCTATTTCGTTTTGCACTTTACAAGTTCCCTCATGATTTGAACAAACTGGAATCTACACTACCTGAGGATGTTTCCCCATTAAGTTTCATCTTTCCTGGCACAGTGGTTCTTGAGAAGAAGATTTTTAAAAGATACCACCAAATTTTCATATTCCAAACTATCTCCCCTTGTATGAGGGCATGGCCCTTCATTTGAACAAACTTGAATCCCCTTCACCCAATGATGCCTTGTGGCAAATTTGGTTGAAATTAGCCCAGCGGTTCTTGACAAGAAGTCGAAAATGTGAAAAGTTTACGACGACAACAACAACGACAGATACAACGGACAAATTGTTGTGATCAGTAAAGCTCACTTGAGCCTTTGGCTCAGGTCAGCTAAAAAGATGAAAACTGTATTTGAATTTTATTATCAATATACGGTGTGCACCCAGCGTCAATAAACACAGCATGCTTCATGCAGCTTTGATCGTTGTATAATAACTTTCTTTTAATTCTCGTGGGAGTCCTTTTTCTTCATAAGTTTTTAATCTAGTTCAATTTTCTCATCTCATGCTCTACCTTAGCACCATCAAACAAACTACTGTAGATCACTTAATTCTCGCGAGATCTTACTTCAAGAGATAGTCATTGACTCTTTATAAGCGAGGCAAAATTTTCACGAATTCTGGTCATTGCTCTAAATAATCTTAAGGAATTCTACGATACGCGAGAATGAAATTTTCGCAAGCATACCGTAATTACATGAAAATAAAGTTCTTGGAATAACAAGAGGCCCACGGGCCTTATAGGTCACCTGAGTATCATGTAACAACTTTCCAGCAATTGTATTTGGTTCGTGTTTTAAGCCAAAAGCCATGAAATTCACGAATTTTGAAAGAGGCACCATTGCTTATCAAAGGGCAGATTTCAAAGCATTAATTTATTTTTAGTCAAAGTACCCCCTTGGTACCCCTGACCCAGCAGCCCTGAAATTATCTATTTTGAAAGAGGACCCTTTCTTCATTATAAGGCCAGCTTTTTTTTTTATGTTTAGGTTTAGTTATGAACATGAGAATAAAAAAGTCCCAAAGGAAAAGGAAATAAATTTTTTGATAAATCAATTATTAACATTTGTACATTCTTTTTTATGCTATCCTAATAGGCTCCTTACCACTGGACACATAATGCTTACAAATAGGAAAGTAGAACATTTAATTGCTTATTTCATCATCTGCCAGTTTGGGCCAGTTATATAAATTTTTTGTTGATCAAAATATATTTTAAAAAATCAATTCTTTAAAAGTCTTTCAATACATCACTCAATATGTGTTAGGTGAATGTGTAGACATTGTTCTAAAAATTTACTTGATGCCTAAAATTATAATTCCTATCATAAAACAGACAGGAGGTATTGGGGAGTAGGGTCAACATTTTTTCAATTAAGTGTAAAATAATTTTTCTGGCTGATACAAATGATACTACATGCCTGTATATATTTGTATATTCTTGCCTTTTAATAGATGGATTTTTTTTTATTTCTTCACTTCAGGTTATTGTTTATTTCTTCCTCAAATGGACTTCACTTCTCCCATAGTTTTATTCATTACATCTGATGCATAAGCAACCATTTTCTGAAGAATGATGCTTAGACTGTAAGCTATAACAGAGACCTAAACAATGTCCCTGGCAATATGCAATAGCTACCACGGGCAGTTTAAAACCTGGGGGAGGAAAATAATTTACAGTTACTTTTGAAACGAATATATAATTATCTCACCAGCATGTCGTTGTGCAACAAAGTCGTCAGCATTTTATTTGTCCTTAGAACGGGTGAAACGTTTTGAATGGCACTCTTATCGATGAATTTTACACTAAACCATGCTAAATTCTTGGATGTAGCTTTTTTACCCGCCGTTTCATCTAAAAACCGGAAGTGCGAGTTCGTAAATTTGAAATCTCGATCCCGACTCAAATTTGACATAGGAAAGAAAAAATTTTTTATTTTTTTCTAAAAGTTCAAAACCTTGAGCGGAGGGTTTGTAAAACTGAAAATAAAATAAATCCTGGCCTTAGATATGTAATTAGATCATTAGCATATTAACCAAGAGCAAAGGATAAGATGTTCAAAGAATTCATACATTTCATAATCATTAGAGCCCCACCCTAAAACAAGAACCCCTGACCCTGGGGCCATAAAATTCACAATTTTGGTAGAGGCACTCTTGCTTATCATAACTATGTACTTAGTTTATTTAATACCCAGGAGCAGAGAACAAGATTTTCAAAGAATTAATGTATTTTCACTATATAGCCAATAGAGCCCCGCCCTAACACCAGAACCCCTGACCCTGGGGCCATAAAATTCACAATTTTGGTAGAGGCACTCTTGCTCATCATAACTATGTACTTAGTTGGTTTATTTAATACCCAGGAGCAGAGAAGAAGATTTTCAACGAAATAATGCATTTTTACTACCTCTTATTTAGCCCCGCCCTAGCACTAGAACCCCTGACCCTGGGGCCATGAATTTCACAATTTTGGTAGAGGACTCATTGCTGATTACAATCATGCAAACAGTTTGACTGCTTGATGTCCAGGAGTAAAGAAGAAGATTTTTAAAGATTGCACTAATTTTAGTGGTTTTGGCCCCACCCCTCAGGCCCCAGGGGGGCAGGGATCATGAAATTCACAATTTTTGTTCCCCTTCACCCATAGATGCTTTGTACCAAATTTGGTTGAAATTGGTTCAGTGGTTGTAGAGAAGAAGCTGAAAATGTTCAAATGTTAACGCACGACGAACGACGCACGACGAACGACGACGGACGAAAACAGATAGCAATAGGTCACCTGAGTTTACTCAGGTGACCTAAAAGTGATTTACAGTAGTTTACTAATCATAGTTTGGCACTTGCGTTCATCAAGGAAGGTATTACAAGATACAGAAAAGCCTTTGAAAGATTAATTAAGATCTGTCGGTTAATATTTGGTCAGATTGTCGCAAGTTCCTCTGTCAAAACTTACCGGTCATTTGGACTGACACAGAATGCAAAGTAATCGGTCCTTGGTTGTTTTTATTGGTTTTGCCGACAGGACCGAAAGATTTCAAGAACTCTGCTAACTGCATAAAACTACCCTTTAAGTATAGATCTCTTTTGTGTGCAGTGTTTAGGTTTTATATATTTGTCTTTGACCATAATGCTACAGATCCCGTAATGCAAAAAGGTGCAATTTACGTCGCAATATTTTTGGCACATTTTGGGAAGAATTTCTCCATTTTCCAGCACTGGTCAATTGACTACCTTTCACTCCCTAATTCTAGGCACATTATTTAACTAATCTGTATATTTTATCCATCTCCTAACCCTTTATAGAAGTCTCTATAAGTGATATACTCGCTTGATTAAAATTATTTTTTAAATTGCTGAAAAGTCACTTCAAGCAAGTTTATTGCCTGTAGAGACAACTATGAATGGCTTGGAGGTGAATAAAATATACATATTGGCTACAGAATGCGTCTAGAATTAGGGAGTGAAAGGTAGTTGATTGACCAATGCTAGAAAGTGGAGAAATTCTCCCAAAAAGTGTGCAAAAAATATTGCACCGTGAATTGCACCTTTTTTGCATTACAGGATCTGTAGCGCTATGGTCAAAGTCAGATATATAAAACCATAAAGCTACAGATCTGCAGCTACAATGAAAGGTAAGTTTTTGAAAAGTGTGTCAAACTTCATAGGTCAGAGGGTCAAAAATCATAGTATATTTAGAAAGATCTTGTCACAGGTAATACACATGTGGAATATGAAAGTATATAGATCTCTTCTCATTCAAAGTTATAATGAAAGATAAACCCTTTCTATTTAAAGTAGGTCAAATTTCAAGGCCATGGTCACAGGGTAAAAATCATGCATGGTATATTTGAAAAGGACTTGTCACAGGTACTGTAATACACATGTGTAATATGAAGGCCCTACCTTTTTCTCTTTCAAAATGTAAGGCCAATTTAATGTAATATTCAATTTTTTTAAAAGGCAAGGGTCTGACAAATCCCATTGCCCAACGCCCGGGGCTAGTGAATTTTTTAGGTGGGCAAGTGAATTTTTAATAGGCACTTGCCGGTGGGCAAGTGACTTTTAAAAAAAAATCAATCAATAAATATTTTTCAAAATATGTCAAAGTTTTCCACGAAATCAAAATTAATTTTGTTGCACGAGTTATCTTCTGAATCCTTTGTTTTTCACACTTCATATGCAAACCAGTTTAATTGTGTCATCATTATGCAATTCATTACAAGTTTTACCGAAAGTTTTAAGTACTTGTATTTGTACTTAATTGAAAGTGACAAATTGGCATTTGGAGAAATGGAGAAAGTTTTGACAGTTATGAGGCAGAAAACGATCGAAAGCCGAGGGATGATTAAATTACTATACATCTTCCATAACAATGTTAGGCCTAGTGAAAAACTCAGTACAAAACCGTGTAAGCATACCAGGTATGAGAAAAGAAAAAACAAAGGTCCAAAACCATTATTTTAAACAAATATATAGCAGATATCATGACTAAAGCTGAAATATTACGTCTATATGAGTGGAAAATTCTCGAACGGGATGTAAAACAGCTAGCATACAATCAATCAACAGATTGTTTGGTACATAGTACTTAATGGCAGGTGGTTTTAAATGTCGCCAATATTCAAAATAACAATCCTAGGCTTCAAAATTTTTCAATTTAGAATTCATTATGATGAATATAAAGTGCTGGTGGGGCAAGTAAAAATTGAAGTAGGGCAAGTGAAATTTTATCATGCACTTGCCCATAGGCAAGTGCTTGAAAAATCTATTTGTCAGCCCCTGGTTCAAAAGGTCAAATTTCAAGGTCATGGTCACAGGGTAAAAATCATGGTACATGGTATATTTGAAAAGGACTTGTCATAGGTAATGCACATGTGAAATATGAATGTCCTACCTCTTCTCATTCGAAAGTTATGACCAAGCTAAAGTTTTTGTGACTGACAGACAAAACTGACCGATGGATTAAATGTCCTTCCACTATCCCAAAGGCAGGGGACAAAAAGTCTGCAATACTAACACTTAGAACTAATCGCTGATTAACCAGTTAAACTGTACTATACAAGCACACAGACTTTATTATTTTTCGCATTACCAAAAACCAAGACCTATCAGGCTTTGCCAACAACACCAAAATTAAATGGTCACAGTTATAAATTACCATTAGGTTGTGCATCCCTTGAGGGCATTTAATGGTCACCCAGGTAAGATCAGTGAGTAGTGTTTAACCAACAGGTATGAGAAGCTCATAAATTAAAAACCAAAGACTTACATTTCCAGAGGAAAAAAAATCTTGATTCTTATCAATATTGTTGATAGAATATTATTTCAACTTGCAATAAATAAAGGTTAAATTCATATTATTGAAAAATATAATTGTTACAGTAACTTGAGCATTTCGATATATACATTGACGTTAGGATTTTACTGCATGATTAGAATAAATGCAGTTGACAAGTAATTTTAAATGATGGTGATAGCAATAATACAGAAGTGCACATATGTAAACAAATAATTCATAAACCATCTATTCTTACGCTTGACATGCAGTGATCTGAAATGGCGGCGGGAAATGTTCGAGTTACCGCCGTATTACGTTTTCAACAAATACGTTGTTTTATAGTCATAAATCGATTATTACAACTTTCATAAACTTACCTCAGTTGAAAGTAGTCTTCTTCTGTATCCGTTGAAGTGTATGAAAGCTTTGAATGAGCGCTAGGAATGGCTTTTTGCAGAAGCAAAATGCAGAACACTGCTATCGAGTCAAGTCTCAATCTCAGTGTGGTGAAATTAGGTCCAGTCACGTGATCTATGGTGGTCAGTGGAGCAAAAATACTGCGGAAAAAACAAAATGTAAAAAATGTAAAGGGAATTTTTATATGCAATTTAAAGGAAAAGCTTTCTTCCTTAAATATATTTATTAAAAGTTTATTTTCTGCATGCAATGGTCTAAAGGGGAATCCGACCACCCCCCTCGGCCGCCCCTTGCGGCATGCAATGGTGTAAAGGGGAATCCGAGACAACCGCCCCCCACCCCGCGGCCGCCCCGTGAAATTCAGTTATTGCTGTGGAAAAATAACGATAATTTATTCTAGAAAGTTTGTTTCCAAATGTTTTTTATTCTCAAAAAATCCCATTGACATTTATTATAGAATTGATATGGACCCCCCCCCTTTTGAAAAAATCCTGTAGAATAGAATAGAATAGAATATGATCCATATATGCCCTGGCCCGGGATCATGAAAGAGATTTAGACCTAAGTAAAATTTTCAATTTGTGAAAATTGGTTTTTGGCTGTCTGACTTCTTTAACATTTATTCCTACTTACATTCCTACTTACAACAGAAAGATTAGTCAAGTTCATGATCCCAGGTCTAAAGATTTCGTGAAGTAGATGGAATATAGGACATTGTCTTCGGGATAAACCAATTTGAAGCGCAAGGTCAATTTCATACTCTTCAGAAAAAACATGGAATTGTGAATATTTGAAGATAGATTATGCAGAAAGAAGATGGTCCAACAGACGCGGATCCAGGAATTTTTTCAATGGGGGGGGGGGGGGGGTATACTCCAGTCAAAAAAATTGTTGACAACCAAAAACAAAACGAAACAAACCTAATTTGCCAAACGTGAAAATCCTATTCGTGGGGTGGGTGGGGGTGAGGTAAGTGGTTGACATTTGTCTTCTAATGCTTTATACCTATTATCTTTCATACCACTTCACACAGGCCTGCGTTCGAGGGGGGTCTCCGCCGTTTTCTGAGGGGGGGGGGGGTCCAAGGTCACTTTTAACATGGCTTAGTGTATCAATTTATTATCTCTGCAAATTCCGGGGGGGGGGGGGGAGATACGGACCGCCAACCCTCCCTAGATCTGAGCATGGGCGAATAAGGCTTTTGAAAATGCTTATTGTACGACAAATAAAAAATAAAATTAAATTATAAAAAAACTTAAAGGGAAAAGTCCCTCAGCTGCGGAGAAAATATCTCTTTATAATTCATCGTGAACAATGCTTTTTCTAAAACTTAATTTGCTTTTTATGATTGCTTATAATTTAAGGATTTGCAGGTGGATCGTATTTTAAACATACTGGAGGAGCAGCCGACTACGCATAGGCGTCGGAACCCGGGGGGGGGGGGGGGCTAGGGGCCATTTTTTGCAAAGATAGACATTATATAGGCATTGAAAATTTGGGGGTTTTCTGTTGGTTTAGCCCTCCCTTTCAATTTGCTTCCGACACCCATGATACGCCTGCCTTTCACACTTACTCGTCCTCGTTCCTCTGCACGATATTACTCTCAATGCTACAATGTATACACTGTACGGTGCTGAATACGATTCGAACGCTTTTGGATATGCCCTGTGCAGTTTGTCATAGTAAGTCCGCTTCCAGTATTCTTATGATTCCTTGAAAAAAAAATGTTTGCGTTCCGATTTGGAGAATGCAGCACAAAGCTTAAATTAAGATTACCTTGCAGCGGGGTCATTTGACCAGCCAATAGCATACAGTACATTTTTCTCGACGAAATTCCCGAAACTATCACATTGGACACATCAATATAACGGAAAACTCGTTCATCCCGTTCTGGCTGTGTGTTACGCGCTGGGGTTCTCTTCATACCAAAACAATAAGTATTTGACTTGTGTTGTATGTACGAAATAAAATCTAAATGCTGTTAACAGTGTATATATTTTTGAAAGCATGATGTTTAGGAGATATTTTGGAGAAAAGAAGAATTTTAATAAAATGCCCTTTATTTTCTGTAACCACACCCGCAAAACGTTTTAATAAAAGAATAAAATTTGAGGATTACTGAGTATGAACAGTAATAAAACTCATAAATTCAGCGAAACCACAGGCACCTGACGTTACTTATTTTTCTTTTAATGAAAAAATTATACCCCGACCAGGTGAGCAGGGGCCATAGAGGAGTTTATCAAGTAGCTTTCATTGGTACCCACGAGAATTCTGATAGATAGTTGGAAAAATTGATCTCTAAAAAGAAATGTTTGTAAAATTTTGTATTTGAATTTTCTTAAAGTTTTAATATATGCACATCTATACAAAATCGTTAATCTTCAGATTGAAAATGAATGACAGACACAACCCCAATGACATTTATTAACCAAAATAAATTGTACAGTTTATATCAGGACAGCCTGAAATACATCGTCGGAAACCCACGGGTGATCTAGTTAAAGTAAAGACGAGATCACCCGTGTGTTCCCGAGGATGCCTGAAATAATTTACTATATTTTATAATTAAATCTAGGGAAAAAGCTCTTTCGCGTTTATTCTATTTATTCTTAAGGTACCTTTTTCTGATTTCTGAAATGATCCAGCAAAGTCAATATTTTTTTAAAGTAACTTTTTTATGAAGCATAACTGGAAATAAATCAGAAGTCTCTGATGAGACTGTTTCTGGTCAGACACGTTTTTTGGTCAGAATGAGGCACTAGTTTGTACTTTTAACTAGATCTAGACAATTTTGTGGCAACGTGACCTGATTTGTAAAAGAAGTACATTTTTAAAAAATAAAATATACAGATAATTCTATCTGGAACATCGTTAATAAAAATCAATATACTATTTTTTTTTAGTGTAGTCTACTTGTGGAAAAAAGTTTTCTTGAAACCAGTTAAAACTTTTAAAGAGAGAAGTGTTTTAAAAGAAGTTTTTGAAAAAAATTCTTTTTTTGTTACAATAGCAACACGAACATTTTATCATTATAAAAAATGTTACAACTGACGAATGAGCTATTAAAGTCTAGTAAACTAGAAAACATAAAAATTTAATAAAACTCGGGATAAAAATGTAAAAGGAGTAGTTTCATTTTAAAGATTTCAGAATTTTATTCTTTTTAATAACCCTGACAACACTGTCCCTTCAAACTAAAATCATAAATACATGTAGATATCATACTTGTACCTTATAGTCTGCTTAACACTGCCAGGATAAATAGGTTCGTAGAAAATAATCCATGAGTTGTACTTTGAACGAATTAAGATATGAAACTTAGAATTTTAGTAATCATGGCAATAAGACTGACTGATAAAAAATGTAGAACTAAGTTTGTACATGAACATGTAGTTCACTTTTCTACCAATGTGTAAGAGAAGGGATATAAGAGAATAGAAATTGTATCTTTAGACCCATGTCATGCCAATAATCGCGTTTATTGAAACCAAAAACTTGAAAAAAGTTGCATCTTGGTAGAGTCTGCTGGTGCACCAAATTTTCGAACAGAGAAATGCACAGACGCTATCCATTCAGGCAGTTGACAATTACAACTGAAATTGAAATTTGATAATCTCAGAGTTAGTAAATTGATAGATCGAACTTCTTTTCGTCTTTAGATGAACTTTTAAGACATTTTCATATCTGGTTGGTGACCTTATACAAAGTGTTATTTTAATTAATCTCCCATGAAGAATTGACATGATTTAACTGAACTATTTGTGTGTCTTAGGTATAAAGTTATTTCTTAAGTTCTCTCCCAGATATGAATTGTTATAAAACAACGGAAAAGATTATAGAGGACTGTATAATGTTTTTCAGGCCCAACAAGGCGTTGGTCACAATGAAGTCTATCAAGGCGGTGCCTATGCTGCTTTTGTTTCTTACGTTTTCTGACGTCGATTCTTCGCTTCCAGACTCAGGGTAAGAGTTTTTGTATGACGCCTAAAAACTCACGTCAACAGGATGATGAATCTTTCTGAATGAAAGTATAAGGAAAATTCATAAAATAAAAAAATTAATTTTTTTTTTTATAAATGTAAACATCAGTAGTATTATATTTTAATCATGGAAAGCAACAATCTCGTTAGAGTGATTTTAAAAAAAAACTATAAAAGGTAAAATAATATGAAGGGGAGAAGGCCTACTACTGTATGGGGGAAGTCTAACTCTATATGAGTAGTGTTAGAGGAAGTCCACAGCTGAGTTGATGGAAAAAATAAAGCAAAACAAAATGGAAATAAAGGCTGTTTCTGATATTAATATAAGGAGAAACGCTTTTCCACACAACAATACATACATGAAATAAAAAAAATCAAAATGTTTGCAGGCGCGTAGCCAGGCGTACGTTTGTACGCACAAACGTCCACATCATTCCCCCCCCCCCCCCCCCCCCAAAAAAATTGACTTCAAACTGTAATGTTTAACTTCTGTAACGATATTTCCCCCAAAATTTCAACCTTCATGGAAGACTTTAAAAAATTGTAATTCAGCTTTATATATAACTATCAAAAAATCGAAAAATTAGTAAAATTCAGTTTTTAAAACTGAAGAAAGGAATAATAAGGCCTAAACATTGACTTCCGTAACATTAACTTACAACCAATAATATATACCGGGTATTATTGTTGTTGTTTTTTTGTTTTTTTTTTTAAATTTTTACAAGTAAAAGATACCAGATTTGTGAATATTTATGAACATTATGTATGCATTTTAAAATGTATACATTGAACATATACCCGATAGGTATTAATGTGCAAGAAAATTAGTTAAAAAGAATTACATACGTATTTTGTGGAGCTTCAGAAGTCTTAAATTGTTTTAGTGGCCTCGTCAAACAACGCGCTATTGACAAATCTTTTCTTATTTTTGAGTGCTTGTCCGCATTTTGTCTAATAAAAGAACAGACCTCAAATTAAATGTTGCTGTGTGAAAGTTATAAAAAATTGCTTTCAGGAGGGTCAAATACGCACATCGAAATCGTCGAAAATTTACCAGCTTCCGAACTCCCACTATAGGGTTTCGACCTAGGCCCAATAAGGTCCTTAATGCGGTCCTCAACCCCCACGTCTATATTCAGGCGTCCACATCAAAAGTACCCTGGCTACGCCCCTGGTTTGTCAAAATTTAATTGAAAAGGCTTAAATTTATAAGATAGATTTAGAACGTACATGTAGTTACATTAGAGCTCTAGTTATTGAATGGTTAATTGCAATCATTGCTTAGCCTAAAACATATTAAAATGGAAAATGAATTAAAAAATTTTTGGCTGAAACTGTGTCGATGTTCCATTAAAACGACTAGATTTACTTGTAACTCCATAATACATAAGTGGCAAACAATCAATGGCAATCATTCTTAGTAGGATTTAGCTATTAAAAACAAAAAAAATAGTAACTTGATAGCTACTCTTTATAACATTTGTCTTTTAGTGTGTAAATCATCCCTGTGGAACAATATAACGGAGGTCATGATTAAAACTCCCAATCCATCAGCAACAAGTCTTACAAATGCCAGAATTGATTGCTGTGCAAGTGAGTTTTATAAAACGGATAATTATAATAAATCTGCTGTTATGGACAATGAGCAAGGTAAATATATCAAATGATACTCGATTGATTGATTGATTGTATACTGTTTAACGTCCCTCTCCACAATAGTTCACTGATATAAAGACGTCACCATTGCCGGTGAAGGGCTGCAAATTTAGGCCTATACTCGGCACTTACAGTCTTTGAGCAGGGAGGGATCTTTATCGTGCCACACCTGCTGTGACACGGAGCCTCGGTCTGTACGGTCTCATCCGAAGGACCGCCCAATTTAGTCGCCTTTTACGACAAGCAAGGGGGTACTGAGAACCTATTCTAACCCGGATCCCCACGGGGCTCGAAAACAATGTTAAAATACCACTGGAAACAAAATATCCATCTCTCTTCAAATACATCAGGTGAAAGAGAGACAGGTGGGTGGTGTGGAGATTCACACTCCACAGATAACTGGATAGAGGTGGACTTCGATCAAGGTGTAGGGATACGTGGATTGGTCATTCAGAAACCAGAAGATGCCCACGCGGGTTACGTACAGTCTGTGTCGTTAGAGTATATATTGATGGGGCTAGCATCTTGGCAGTATATTTCATCTGATTCATCTCAGCCACAGGTAAACCAGCATGGTTTTTCAATATTTTGTTAATCTTTCAATTTTTAGTCTCAGATATAAGAATCAAGGTTTGTTTACACGAACTTTAACATAAACGTTTAGAAACTTTCAAATTTATATTGGCAAGCAAAGAACTGATTCCCTTTTTTTAATCTTTTAATATTTATTGGTAGCCTTTTGACGCTCTCAAAGATGACAACACGGTTTCTACAACCATTACAATAAATCCAGGACTTGTTGTGACCAGATTTAGAATCAACATCCTCCAATACCAGAACAGTCCGTGTCTAAGGTTTGACCTGTTAGGGTGCACCAATTCTGAGGGTAAGTTAAATATTTCTCTAACATTGACTATTTGAAAGTATGGAAAAATGCATCATAAGGTACCAAATACATGTATGTCTATTATTCATATAATTTGATTTAACATTGATTTAGCCCTGTGTCCCAACACCTGTCTGAATGGAGGTCACTGTCTGGCTGAAAATCAATGCGCATGCCCGAACAACTATAATCGAGAAAGATGCGAAAATAGGAGTGAGGGAGCATTAATTATGTTCCCCAAACGAAGTTGGGGAACATATTGTTTTTACTCTGTTTCTTATTATTATGTTCCCCAAACGAAGGTTGGGAACATATTGTTTTTACTCTGTTTCTTATTATTATGTTCCCCAAACGAAGTTGGGGAACGTGTGTGTTTTTTACTCTGTTTCTTTATTATTATTAGCTCACCTGAGCCGAAGGTTCAAGTGAGCTTTTCTGATCAAAATTTGCCCGTCGTCTGTCGTTGTCGTTGTCGTTGTCGTCGTTGTTGTCGTAAACTTTTCACATTTTCATCTTCTTCTCAAGAACCAAGTGTAGATTAAAGTTTGTTCAAATCATGACCCCGGGGCTAGGGTGGGGCCAAAATGGCCGACCCAAATTTTACATAGGGATATATAGGGAAATCTTTTAAAATCTTCTTTTCAAGCACTTCAAAGCTATGACTAGTGATATTTATATGGAATCATCCTCAGGTAGTGTAGATTCTAGTTTGTTCAATTGATGAATGCCTGGGGGGGGGGGGGTTAAATTCAAGCCCGATGTGCTCAGGTGAGCGCTGTGGCCCCTGGGCCTCTTGTTAAAAGTTTACTTTTTGAATTAAAATGATTTCTTTTTCAAATACATGTACTAAAACTCAGGAAGTTTAACTTTTTAGTAAATTAATAAAAATGCCCTGCTTTCAGACCTCCTTCTTGGTAGGAGTTGATGATGTGGAAAGTAAACATGGGGTCCCCGCAGTATGTCACTGAGGGCTTGTGACGTTCTCCGGTCTTTCTGTTCAACATGTGAAATAACGTCTGAAAAACAACCCAATGATTGCCTAAAAACAACTGTTTATTTATATGATTTTTAGGGTGGGGGAATATATTTTTCACTTAATTTAGATCTACATTAAACATTGATTAATATTTCAAAAATATTGTGCTTTACACAATTTACGGGACATGCTTACTAGTATACAAATGCTTCATATATTACTTTGACCTACTTTTTCTTTTGGGAACCATGTCAGATTTTCTTCAATTCTTCTTTTGGTAATGTTCATGGTCGCAAACTTCAGAATATCGAAAACAAGAGGCTGCTCCACAAAGACGTAGAAATCTTCCGTCATGCCAAAACTATGGACGTAGCCGGGGTGGAACATCCACCTGCTGGGTACAGACCCAACGATATCCACATTAGAATACGCCTCCTTTACGTCTACAAATGAAAAGGAAAGTTCTCTATTTTTTGAATTTTGGTTTCTGAATTAATGACATCAGGGCCGGAACAAAAACTAACGGAATTATAAAATGTGCTATATTGCTGGTATATCTCACTATACATTTACATGCACTAGTATATAATTCGCTCCTTCCATGACATCCGCTTAAATTCTAACTCTGATGTTTCAGATGTCCGTGTTTGCTCTGCTTCTGATTTGTATTATGAATGGACATATTAGCTTGAATACTGTTCGTTATCTCCGTTATAAATTTCATGCAAAGAGTAAATGCTGCAACAGGAACCTGGTCCGGGTGATCCCTGATATAAATGGAATGGTAATTATCTAGTCACCTGATTTTGGTGGAATTTTGAATAAGGTATACTTTGGGTCCTTTCCTTTGTACCAGAAACCAAAATGATGAACAGTACCATCTTCATCCCAGTGGGTGTGTGCCGTGGCTTTGTTTATGGTCAAAAACTCGGTAAAATTTACCTATAAAACAGAAAGATAAAATACATGTACAATGTATATTTATCAATGCCTCGGGTGACCAAAAAAAAAAAACCATGTAGTATTTTTCGTGTATGTACAACAAAGAAGCAAAACATATAATTAGTATTAATTACTGTTTGCAGAGTTTCCAATGTTTCCGGGTCAATTTCGTGAAATTTGATAGTTTCCGTAGAAACAAAAACCCTGTCCCCTTGAGGCCAGACTGTGACACAGGTGTTATCAGTCTCCTCATGTGTAAAGGACGAAAAGAATCTGAAACAGGACAGATTATAACAATAACTAAAGTTCGGGAAATTGTTGTGGCAAATCGAAAATTCGGTTTGCTACAAGCGTTTTCTCAATTGCAGAATAACGTCAAATATCGTAAGATTTATTACTAAATTTGTTATAAAATATTCCAGAAATGTAAAAGCCTCTATATAAAAATATGCTTGGGTCGATATGGAGTGTGTTCAATTAAATGAGCCGCGTTTCCCTCATCATTTTTTTTTCGCAGAATTACAACAACAAAAAATAATCGAATACCTCTGAAATATATTTAGGCAAGGATCTGGAATTTGGTGAGTACCAAATTCCGAAAAGACTATACGGTTTGCACTTTTGTTTTTTTGAAATGCCTGACTGTTGACGAACTTCCGTTGATACGTGATTTTTCCATCATGAAATGTCCATCTCTGTACGGCCGCCATTCCATCGAACATGTGGTTCATCTTGTATTTCCCGAACTCGTACAGTCCTGGCCCATTTCTGAGTAAAGTGCCTCTTATCCAGGAAGGCACCGTACCTGAGTTAAACCAGAGAAAATGTAAGAACAAGTTAGAAAACTGAAATAACATACATCAGCTGTTTTTCGGTAGAACCTCTAAAATGAAAGTGAAAGAGGGAAATTTCAGAGTTCTCACTGGCGTTACTATACACAAAATAATTCGGCTGATCTTCTTCATAGATTACATTTCCAAGCTTTTATGATAGGAAAGATACTGCCAATTAACAAGTATGAGGCTCAGTTCAGTACATCTGCCCAATTTCTTTTATGCAATTCTGCAAATTTTAGGAACTTGTAATTTTCCTTCACGTCTCTCGGGTCTGTTTACTCCGCTACAAAATGTAGTGCGTTGCATACGTAAAGTGAAAATAGAATAAATCGTGATACTGTGAAGTCTTTTCAGTGTAAAAAAAAAACAGAAAATTTATTTTTGTCAAGTGAATAACCATCTGTGATGGGTATTAGAAAACGAAGAGTGGGAGGGGGTTGCTGAGCAACAATAACTTCAATATTATAAGATATATGATATATTAGAGTTTAACATTTATGGATTACATTGGGTGACCTGTGGTCTCCCCTATGATTTATCATAATAAGGTTATAGTATCTATATAACACAGTGCCTAACCTCTGATCTCCTTACTGATAGTGAGCGACTCAGAGTTAACGACGTACGTCCAGTCTCTTTATTCGCAGATCTCTAACAAGCGGGCGGGGGGTGTGTGTGAAGAATTTGTCCCTCCAACCCCTTTTCATTCTGCTTGACTTTCACCAATCCTTTATCATAATGGAATAATTATTTGTTAATAAATTATTTATTGTTTCTTTGTCTTCCTTATGAGGTCATGCTTAAATAGGCGACATCATCACTTTTAAAATTCTTTCCCGGGAAAACCCTAGTGGTCACCTAAAATTTCTTCATCTGTAGTGGGAAAAAGGACCCTTTTTTATTTAAAAAAC
>NW_026924838.1:0-24949 GCF_032062105.1 Saccostrea cuccullata
TTTCTTTGCAATTGAATCCCCTACTAAAAGACAGTAGTTTTTTTTTCCTGTCAGTACAGTGAAAATAAAGATGCGTTTTGTTATCCCGATACTGCTTGCAGGTAATTAATTTAAAGCATTGCATCTGTATTATAGAAACAAACACTCTGTTCACAGCAAACTTGTCTTTTGAGGTTTTATAGCCTACAACATGTACTTTATTTCTGAAAATGGTAAAAGAACCAATGTATATATACTTGTCAAAATTTCTAAGTCCCCACTTTTATTTTTTCAAAAATTCCAAAACCCTGAACTTCAATTTACTAGTTGCTAACAAATTTGCCTTTAATTTGTAATACTTACCTGTCAAAGCCAAAAAAAATGTAATCGAATGTGTAATTACTCGACCGTGACCGTTTTTGTTAAAAAGCATAAAGTTCGAGTTCCATATGTTTTTCGGGTGTATTCATTATATTTTTTACTTCCATGTGTTCTCCATCTTTAATTGATAACGAAAAACAGAAAAAAGCTTGAATAAAATGCGGTGTCTGTCCACACAACAATGTGCAAGTGAAGTTGAAATGCCCCAAGCTGATCGTAGTTAACGAAAATTCTGTTTTCTTTCACTGTATGACTTTGTTTTACTTAAAAGTTTTTTAATTACTGCCAGAAAAATCTACAAAGCGTACCTGAATTTCTTTTAATCGTTACAAATCGCTAGATTTTCAACAAACACCACAAAATCATCCTACAGTTTATCCGGAAAAATCAATGGAACCGGAAGCGGAAGTATCCTCCCCTCAATGTCAAACTGGAGGAGTGGGGAATACATGTAAGAAGAAGTTATGTAACTATTGTTGATAAGGCACAGACAATTTCGATAAACCCCCTTGTCATCCGAATCTCAACCCTAAAGAGCATGCATGGAAGAAGATAGACCGCAGTGTCAGACAGCTTTTTCAGCAGCAGAAACTAGCGGAACTAGAGGACGATCTAGTCTCCACATGGAAAAACATTCAATAAGAGATTTTTTCTTAAATATTGTGAACTCTCTGAGGAACGGTCGTCTTGCTGTGAATTCGTTTGAATGGAGAATAATGCAGTATTTAACGTTGTGAATTTTTAATTCAAGGGTGCCTTAACTTTTCTGCATATTGTGTTATAGCGCTTCAATAAAAATAAATTAAGTAAGAAAAATTATTTCGCTACTTTATTATCCTGTATACTTATTTAATTATACTGTTAAAATAATTTAATATAAGAGGGGTGTAAAGCAAAAACTTGCCTGGGGACTTAGAAATTTTGACTAGTATACATGGACTCTGTCATCATGTTTATGCATGCTAAGCCATTTAAATTTATACATGTATAGCATCACATTTTTGCATTGTTTTATGATCATTGACATTCTTCTGGACACTTGTATTATGTACAGTGTGATCAGTGACACTGAGAACAATATAATGTAACTTGGTCATTTATATAACCACTGATAACTGTTAAAAAAAAAAATTAATTATATTGTTATAAAAAAAGGAGAAAATCTTTAAATTGTACATTTATTATGTTGAAATGCCCCTCGGGGCCCTTGATTGGTAAATAAAATATATCTTGTATCTTGTACATGTTAATTAATTATATTTAGAACATTTTCACTACTTGTTTGCATTCTGTTATGTTACAAAAATAGATAACAAGTGCATCACTTTTTGATTGTGGAGATTGAAGCACATGGATTGATTAAATTCATGCTTCCCCCTCCCTAACTTTTCAACAAATTACCAAGGCTTTGTACATACTGTAAACATATTTACTGATATTTCTGGAAAGTAAGCAAGTATAGAAGCTAGGCTCTAAAGCAAACCAAAGTTTGAGGGCTCATCAAATGCATGACAAAGTCTGTGAGAATGGAGACAGTTTTCTGGCTTTGAGTGAAATTCTTGGATGTCTTCTATTCTTTGCCAAATTCTGGGGTCTAGTCAAATATGGCATCAGCAATCTTAATCTTTTATCTTAATAATTGATATGCTTTTGTTATAATTGTAGGATTCCTATTAACATGCCAGGGTATACCTGTTAGTGTTAATGACACCCGCCTGCAGTGGATATCTTCACGGACTTGGGCAGATATAGAAGCTCATAATAGTAACTTAATTGATATGCTTGTCAACTATTAGTTAAGACTTTGCAGCCTTTGTGTCAATTTATTCTCTCTGTAATAATTTTTTTTTATCATGGGAATTCTAAAGAATTAAATTTTTTAGGTGATGCTGAAAGGATCATTTATCATGCTATGTATGGACCAGCACAAAATCAGTCCTACAACAGACTTGCGGAGTTCACAGATACATTTGGTTCTCGTATAGCTGGGTCTCAAAATCTGGAAAATGCTATTGGTAATATTCATCAAGGATATTTCTTATAATTGAAAAAAATTTTATCTTCAATTCTTGAATTTTTCAAGCACTTCTTAGAATTCTACATTGGGTAAAAGCAGTTTTAAGACATGTATATTTAGTACAAATAACTTGAAATTTAGATTGTATGGAAATACTTAAGATGCATAAAAGTTCATGGTATACATTATTCACACCTTGTTAATTTTAACCAAAATGATGTCTTTTGTTGTAACCAATTTTACACAAGACAGTGTTAACCAAAATGATGTCTTTCTTTGTAACCCATTTTGTACAAGACAGTGTTGCAGTGCACCTTTGAAAGACCAGTGATATAATCTAAAAATAATATCATAAAAACATCTATGATTATTAATAATTGCTAATAAAAGTTTGTTAGGATAATGTATTTTTGACTTAAAATTTGTTTATAGATTACATGGTCTCAAAATTGAAGGAAGATGGATTAGATAATGTTCACACTGAGGCTGCACAAGTAGGTGGAGGAGAACATTGCTTATTTATATGTTATTTTGTAAATCAAATTGTATTGATTTTCATGAAGTCAATCAGCTTTTAAAAGCATTAAGAGCCATTCTCTGTAATGATTTGAAATTTTATATAGGAGCTGTGGCACGCATAGTCTCAGAATTTCTCCAAACTCTCTATGATAAAAGTCATTGATATCCTAAACTGAAATCAGGCAAAAATTGGTTGCTATGTTTTATAGTTACCATGGCAACATGTCTTAAAGTTCGAAAAATGGCATTTTTTAACATGTTTAGAGCCCCATAGTTAACATTTGCGACAAAGCAAACAATTGGCAATGACTGTTTCCAAAAGTTAAAGGTCAGATGTCTCAAATGCATGATAAACATGTTTGGTAAATCAGCTATTAAATACGTTACTATGGTAACAAAGTATTCAAAAGTAAAAAAAAATATTCATTGATTCAGAATTATATAAAATCATACATGTAAAAATAAAAAGCAATTATAGGATGAAATGTGACCAAATAATAGAAAAAAGAGCCTTGAAACATATACCAAGAACAAAATATGATATTTCATTTTGGTTGGCAATGGTTGCCAAGGCTTTTACACCACAGAGAGCCTTCAAAGTAACACTCTGTTTGTTTAAATCTGAACCTATCTTTTAAAAAAGCACATTTCCTCATAACTAATGATCAATTTTTAAAGATGTTGGTGTGCTCCTAGTTTTCCCATTTGAAAAAATTCAGATTAGATTCTTTAAATAGAGTGTTGCTATGGAGATAAGCAGAAAATATATGCTTAAAAACCTGAAAAATATTTTCTTTCCTTGGATACGTACCCTTAAATGTAGATTCCCAAAACTTTTATGATTGATATTTATTAAAAGCTAACCTGACTTTTAATTTTGACTATCATCCAATCTCTAAGTGGATGCAAGAAGTTGGCACACAGGGTTTAATATTGATATAAAGTTCACAAAATCGAACATTTTCCCTTCTTGGTTACCATAGCAACAGTGTTGTTTTCTTCATCAACTTTTATCAATATATGATATTCAACTTCAGTTCTAACAGATAAGTACTATTCAAGCTGAGTCCTTTAATTTGTTTCTTGATTATATGGCAATTTAATTCTTAATGCAGTGAAAAATAATTCACTTTTAAGCACTGGTATTTTGTTTCCATGGTAACACTACAAAGTAGCAATTTTACCCAATTTTTCTTATGGTTTTGGTGTTGCAAGGTCCTAAGGATGCATATTTGCCAGTCTTGAATTTTCATGTTTTTCCTCAAGACAGTAGCATTAATCCAATCTTAGTTACTGGTTTTGCATAGTTACACTGTGTTACCATGGCAACCATGAAATTTATTTATAGAATAATATTGCTTATACTTATATACTTAAGGTCAAACATTTTCATTGTTTTTCTTAAGTCGATGATTGAGTTTTAGCCTGTAACACCTACCATTAGTGAATATGGAGTGTTTTTCAGCATATTTCAGCATTTTAAATGTATTCCAAATGTACCCTTGGTTACCACTTACTTAGAGATATATTCTAAACAGTTTCTTTACAGTATAAGTAACATCAAGGTGTCATGTTTTTGTAGGAAAGGTTTGTTTGCTTTTTCTAGTTTTTATTTAGCCACAGTCAGGATTTGAAGTGGCTGAAAATCTCGATTTTTCAAACTTTTCCGGCTGTTGCCATAGCAACCGAGACACTTAGTAACGAAATTTTGTTTGATATTTGTTTCTGGTGTCAAGTACTAAGCATGGGTGAAGTTTCATCAAAATCGGTGACCATGCGTGGCAACAAAGTTTAAGTGTTTACAGAGAATGGCAATTAATTGTATCGCTTGAATTGTAGTTTGTATTATGAAGAAACATCTGCAGAAAACTTCATTAATTCTGAAAAAAGTAATACTTTGCTCTGCTTGTTACAAAATGATCTGACTAACAAAGTTGGATTATTAAATTGTTTCCTGAGTGTACAAATAACATCATGGATTATTTGTTTACACATTTTTTGAAAAAAAAAAGATACTTTTCATTCTCAGGTGCCTCATTGGGTGCGAGGTGAAGAATCAGCCATGATGCTGTCCCCGCGGTATCATCCTATGGCCATACTAGGACTGGGGAGCAGTATAGCGACCCCAGAAGATGGCATCACAGCTGATGTGCTGGTTGTAACCTCATTTGATGATCTGAAGGCAAAGGCCAGTCAGGTGGGTAAAATTTGTGTAGTTTCTTTTTGCAACTTAACTTCAAAGAGTACCCAAGGAATTTATGTTTTTAGATGATAAAGTTTCAAAGTTCAAAGTGATCTACTTAGAGACATATCTTATGTATCATAGTTCACTCAATTTCAAAGCACTGAATTTTATGTTAAAGGGCAAAATATTTTCATTATGTCAGAGTGCTTTATAAATTAATTTTTTACAAGAACTATATCCTTGTTAGTAATAAAGAAGTTTTATTACAAAAATATAGAACCCAATTCATCTTTATTTTCCAGGCCAAAGGGAAAATAATAGTGTACAATCAGAAATATGTGAATTATGGAGTAACATTAAAATACAGACAAGCAGGAGCTGTGGAGGCAGCCAAGGTTGGGGGTGTGGCCTCCCTCATTAGAAGTGTCACCCCCTTCTCCATATACTCTCCACACACAGGGTGGCAGGTAATATACATAGGTATTACCCCCCCCCCCTTCCATCTCAATATACACTCCTACTAGGTTGAAGCCGATGTACCAGATACTCGAGATATTACTGAGACCCTTTTTTCCATAAACTTCTCAAACTGGGTAAATAAATTCTTGAAATTCATGTACAGATTTTTATGAAATAGTCTATCAAATCAAATTATAGCAACATTTTGTAATATTTATTCACTTATTTTGACTTGACAGTAGATTTTTGATGTCAAGTTTCTGAGATCATTTTAACTTATACATGTATATAAAAGGATTTCTTTATTTAGGATTATGATGATAATGTAAAAAAGATTCCCACTGCCTGTATCACAATTGAAGATGCTGAAATGATGCAACGCATGCAAGAACGAGGTAATTAAAGCAAGCATTATAGTTATGAAATGATAGCAGCTCTAGGATACATACTCTTTCTTATTATTTGCTCTGTTGGAGAGATATACTGTACAGTGAAAACTAAATTTCATTGGGTCAAATGTTTGTGTTTTGATGAAAAAATCATTCACTTGGGTTTGATTTTACAAGTACAGTTGAAGAGAGTCATGATACTGCAGTTTGATAATATTAAAATTTTGTAGAAGATATGAGTTTGTACAACCGTCTCCCCAATGAAAGTTATTGTAGTGATTTCACAGTATAATTATAAATGTCTATAATAAGGTATATATCTATAAGTGGAATTGATAAATTTTCTTACTCCAGTAGTTGCGGAATGAATTATTCGAGAAAAAAAATTTATTAAAACGTTTTAAAATATTTTTTAAAACTAGTATATATCTAGTGTACTTTTAGTATAAAGTTAATGGTATTTTATCAGTATGGAGTATCTTGCAGGATCCATTATAAATATACAGTGTATGAATAGTATGTTACAGAGGTATACTAGAACAATTTCTTTTTGATTTCCTTATTGTATGTCATTGAAGGGAATAAAATACGAGTGACATTGAAAATGCAGGCGAAGAATCTACCTCCTGCAATGTCAAGAAACACTGTGGCAGAAATTAAAGGATCCAAATATCCTGAGCAGGTACAGTGCTTGTATTGAACCCATGCAGATAGGATTCTATATGGACTGTTATGCTATGTTAGGCAACATACTACTTTCCTCTTGAAGAATCAGGTAACAGTGTCTCATCAGGTAATTGTGTCCAAATCTGAAGATGAGGAGGTCATTCTAAAGCTAAGGAAGTAAATACTGTAAACCAACCTTTATTCGCGACAACTTTATTTTGCAATTTACCAGGCGAAAACTAGTTTGGGACAATTGATTTTTGCAATCAAGCCTTGGATCAGCTGTTAATTGACACAGAGACCTTAAGGAAGGGTTCATGGCGAGAAATATTTGTGATGACTTCTCGCATGCAAATAAAAGTGGGTTTACAGTATGTGAAGGATAGTGTCCTCTACAAAACAGCTAGGATATGCCTTTTAAATGTAGTTAAGGTTTTGAAATTGTATTTTCTATATAAGTTTTAATTTCTACTTGCTCTTACCATGAAATATTGTTGATTCACATCAGTTGCAGACATAGCCTCAGAATCAGGTAATGTAGCCACAAATGAGGTTCAATTTTTACAAATGGAACTAAACTAGGAATAAAGGAAGGCTCTTCATTAGAAAACAAAATGTTACTCAAATGAGTGTTGTTGAGTGTTTTTTTTTAAAGAAAAAATTAAAATATCAAACTTTGGTAAAAATTTTACGTTTTACATGTATAAAAATAATATCAATCTATAATGTATAGAAGTTCACCTTTTGTATAAAAAAGATTGATCTACAATGTAAAAAATTCACGTTTCTTCAATAATACACCTCTGCCTGTTGTATCCAGGTTGTGTTGGTGAGTGGTCACCTGGACAGCTGGGATGTAGGTCAAGGTGCCATGGATGATGGAGGTGGGGCATTTATTTCATGGCAGGTGAGTCTCCTGAATACAGTGGGCCAGATTTAATGAAGAAAGTAAAATCATCAAGGAAAAATAAATCGTAGATCTCTCATTAGACATTCACTTAGGAACATTAACTTACTGACTTTCTTTACTGTAGGCTTTATCCATTATCAGACAGCTAGGGCTGCAGCCAAAGCGTACCATTAGATTGGTCATGTGGACAGCTGAGGTATTTCAAGTGAAATTGTTCAAAATGTTCACATTTTCAATATCATTCTAAAATCTTTATTATGACTTGTAAAAGAAATTGTCAGAAGAATCGCCTTATTTGTATTTCAGGAGGAAGGAGGGTTTGGTGCCCAAGCTTACTACAACAAACACAAGGCAAGCAAAAATGATTTTTTAAAGTTCATAAATATGGAATTATTTTGATTAGCAATCAATTTCTCAATTACTGTATTCAATGACATGTACAAGTATTAGCTCACCTGAGTCAGAGGGACAAAATAATGCTTAAACAAGAGATGTTTGTAAAACACTTGTGCAGCCTTTCTCCCAATCGCTGGAAATTTTTTTGATGTCCAAGGGGCATAACTCTGTCAAAAATAGCTCAATCAATTGAAGAACAGAATTTCACTTAAATATTCTTATGATAAATTTGTATACCAAATTTTATTTCAATATGTGCCACTTCTGCAAAGAAAATGAACGGAAACTGCAAAGAATTGTAATTTCCAAGGGGCATAACTCTGTCCAAAATGCCCCCATTCACTCAAAACAGATATTCATCTGATAAATCTGTATAATAAATTTCATTTCAATATGTGCAACCACTGTTAAGAAAATGGACAGAAACTCATGGTGGACCGACACACAATTCTAAGAATACACAGCAGCAAAGCAATATACCTCCTTTTATCGTCGGAGTTTTTTTAAACAAATTTTTATGTAGAAACCTGTTGTTTCAAGATTGTGTTTACATCAGGGATCACATTTTTACAATAAAATAAAATGAAATAAAATCTTTAAAAAAATTAAATCTGGGCTGTTATAGGGTAATGTGACTAATGTCAGTAATGACCTATTGTAGCGTAATGTATTTAAGTAATTTTACCTTGTAATGATGTTGTAGGGAAATGTCAGTAATTTTGACCTTGTGATGGAGTCAGATGGGGGAACATTTATGCCACTTGGATTTCAGTTCAATGGTTTGTAGAGCAATTTAGCATTTTTTTTTAAAAAGATTGTTAAGGAGGAACTCTTTATGCTACTTAACCAGACATTTTAATTTTATAAGACAACGATGATGTTTGACAAAGCAACTTTTTGATTACTATGTTAGATAAATTTAATTGTCTTCTTTTTTTTCACAGGCAATTCAGCTGCAAAGTCCATTATGAAAAAAAATCATTGAACCACTTCAGAAAGTTAGATATTATCCCCCTCCTGCCTAATGGGGGTGGGGAGGACATTGCAGCTGGTAACCAGGATCCCGGGCCAGTATAGCAACAGATGATAATAAATACTTCAAATTTCATCATTCAAATGGTAATTATTAGGGCTCAGAAATATGAACCCTGCAGAAATTTTATGGTATTTTCTAGCTGTTCATCTTTCTGGATGTCCATTAAATCTTTTGTTGTATGTGACACAAATTTTTACTAAGGTGTTCTCAAATTATGAACATAGATGCTGTATAGTAATATAAGGAAGACATACAGAGTAATCCATCTTCAGCTACAACCATTTCATGGAAACTTTTGAATATTACTAACTTATTAGAAGGTGTTGATTAATACTTAATAATAAAATCTTTTTTATTCGTAAGATTTTTAATTTTTATGTAAAAATGCAAAAATTGGCCTGCTCACAAAAATTTTATTCTTCTCTTTTTAAAGGTACCATAAAATAACAGTGCAAAAATACTCAATATGAAGTTTATTCAGAATAAAAATTCGAGCAATACAGCCCATCAGTTTACAAAGTAAGGTGTCAACCTCCAAAAATTTCGTGGACTCCTTTTATGCTTGTTCAATATTTATTGTGCACTCTTAATTTTTATACAGGTGACACTATGACAGTACAGGACCCTGTGGAGATGAATATCTGTACAGCTCTGTGGACCGTTGTGGCTTACACTGTCGCCAACCTAGAGGATATGTTACCTAGGTGATCAGGCCCTTACAAAATCTAGACCACAATCTTCACATACCACACAACGAATATATCGAAAACAAATAAACATATAGTCAGATCCTAAAAGTGATGCATTCAAATCTATTTTTGTGAAGCAAGATTAAAAATTTTTAAATATACATGTAGATACCTTAAGAGATTTAAAATAATTTCTAAGATTATTGTCATACATGTATAATCTCATTGGACTTTAAAGGGAGTACATGCTCATGTAAATTAGACAACATACCGATAGATTTTTTTTTTACATTTATGTACAATGCAATATGACTGAGACTCAGATATCAATATTTTCTGTGCATAAAAAGTATGAAAGTATATTCAGAGAATTTATTTTTTAAAAGAAGGAAAATCCCTCCCTTTTGTTGCTGGAAAAACAAACTCCTTGTTCACCTCTTTTTTTCATTATAAGAGATATGTTTCTATAGATCTGCACTCATGATTAATAAGGTTGCGTGAGTTTATTCTAACACAATATTTTATTTGTCATGATGCTATTAAATTTTTGTTTGCAGTTACTAATAGCTTAAATAGTCTGAAGAATAATTTGCAATTTTAAGGTTCATCTTTCCTCTGACAAGAGAGATAACTCATACTGGAATAAATTGCTTTTTATTTCTTTAAGATTTAAAGAGCCATCTCTGGTCATTTTGCCCTGCAAAAATGCTAGAACCATGTGCAATTTAATCTACATAATTTGTTTTGGGAAATCATAAGCATTTAAATAAATCAGCATTTTATATAAAGAATAAACAGGGGGGTGCTGAAACATTAATTTCATGTTTTTCTACATTCTGTTTAAGATTAAGTTTTTTTGTGGATTTTTGATATAATATTTTTATCAAATTTAGAGATTGTTCTATTTACTGTTAACTGCTTAACTTGTGTGTTTGTGATCATATCATATTTTTTTACTACATGTACTAGTAATAATTAAACATTATGCATCTGTTACTGTGATATCTGAATACATATTGATTTTAGAATTTTTTTTTACATTCCCAGTGTTTTGATAATTATTGCCAAAGTGATGGTCTGTCTTTGTTCTTCTGCACTTTGGTTTTGTAGAAGCACTTACGTGATTTGTCAGTCTGTCTCTCTGTAATCATTTAAGACAGTAAGCACCTTTATAAGTGATTTTAGTTTACTTTAGTGTGTATTTTTGGAAGGGGGATCTACTTATTTTCAGCAAATGATAAGGTGTGTTAATAGATCTGTAAAATATTGATATATTTATAAGACTTGCCTCAGTTGTATATATAATTCTCAAGTCAATCTGATGAAGATCAAATCCTTTGATTCGCTCACACATGATTGCTAAACATGGTATCATCATGGCTTTCACTTCTGTAACTGAATTCTTAGATGCAGTGTACTTCAATTGAAGTGAATGTTTATTGGATAAATGAAAGGTCACCGGGTGATGCCCCTGAATGAGGTTTCTCCAGATCCTTGTGTGAGCATATCAAAAAATCTGATTTTAATCAGATTGTGATTTTTAAACAGATTGACATTATAGTTTACTTCTGTAAAACATGAATTTAAAGTTAAAAGAACTTTAAAAAGAAAAAAAAATAAAATTTATAAAATTATCATATGTTTTTACTCTTACAATGAAAGTTAGCATAATTAATTTATTTATTTATTTATATTTACTAACATTTTGCAGGGAATTATTTTAACTTGAGTCTTTCAAGGAATTGAGCTTTGCCTTATATACTACTTAAGAAAGACATTAATTCATAAGACTAAGTCTTTTCACACATTTGGGGGGATTAATGGTAGAAATTATTAATTTTATTGTATACAATGAATCAACCAAGCTGCAAAGGCAACCTTTAAATGAAAGAAAAAATGAGAAACAAATCTAGTACATACATGTATAAGCACCACAAAAAAAAGCGAGAGGTACTGTGAGCACTGAGCTCGCTCAATGATACCCCTCGTCTCCCATATGTTTATAAAGGCAAAGTCCATGTTTTGGTGAGAGACCCAAATAAGAGTTGGATCAAAAAGTAAAATTGGACACACATTATGTTATAAAGAATCTATGAAAATATCATTAAACCAAATTCAGTGGTATAGGAGGAGTTGTGGATAAGAGATGGGTACCCTGAAATATTTTAGGAAGGCAGTATCCATATGGGAAACCCAAAATATGTGTCAAATCAAAAAGTAAAATAGGAGATGAACAATGGGACCATATAACAAAGATTCTGTGAAAGTCTCATTAAATTTCATTCAGTGGTGTAAGAGGAGTTGCATATAAGAGATGGGTTCCCCAAAGCGTAATGGACGGACTAATGTACAGACACATGACAAATGTACAGACAAATGGACATCTCGATCACTATATACCCTCCCACTTTTCAAGCAGGGGGTATTAAAATTAGCTTGAATCTCTAAGCTCTATTCTAGAATTTAAAAAATTGAAGTGAATTAAACTATTCAGTACATCCACATTTTCATATGGTCATGCCACTGAAAAACGTATCAATATACCACCCCCTTGAAAAGTGGGGGCATATATTGATGGAGGTGTCCATCCTTGACACATAGGAGTGCCTACCATCCCTTATCCTCCTATTATTTATCAAAAATTTTCATACATTTTTACTACACAGTGGTCCTTCGAATGAGACTGTATAAACTGAGGTCCTGTGTTGCAGTAGGTGCTGGCCAAAAAAAATCCCTTATATAGTGCAATTTTTCATCTCCTATTCAGTGTTCCAATTGCACAAATGGTAAGGTTGAAGTTTTCTATATAGCAAAAAATGAATTTGGTCATTGTACTCATGTAGCATTGGGTGGCCCAGGTGTCATTTTATGAGCTCGGTGCTCACAGTCCTCTTTAAGTTTTATTTGTTGACAAATTCCGATCTACATGTATAGTAAAACAAAAAAAGTTTTAAATTCAATCATAACACTTTATTCGTACAAGATTAAAGTTCATGAAGACTTCAAATCCCGGTATCTTCCTACATAATGATCGTATAATGAGGGTTTTTTTAAAATTCCCAGTCAGGTTGGACATTGAAAGGTTTACTATTTTATTGTCTTTCCTCTTCAGTTGAAATGACACATAATTTTGTCCTGCTCTTGCATTTAGTCCCGAAATATTTGTTACAGGCACTTCGTGAGTAGTTGTCATGAAGAAAGGGGAGAATGTTCGGACTCGCACCATTTTACCGCCCTTTAAAAGCCACAAACTCCGCACACATCTGTCGCAGATTCGACAAATCCCACTTGGAATTATTGTAGCTGAAATGAAAAAAATGGTTTTTAGCTTGTGACAAGGATTAATTTTTGTATCAATGTTTCTTCTCGCAACTTTTATTTCCCATTAATCGAAGATAATCTTAGTACTCATTTCTTTTGTTTGGTTGGAGCCATCTTTGCTAGCCAAGGGTTTCCAAACCAGAATATTTTGGTTTGGAAACCCTTGGCTAGCGAAGATGGATTGGCTCTTGATCATTCATATTTCAAGTGTTTTCTTTGTGAGAAGACCTTAATTAATTGTCATATGTGTTTCTTCTTCAATCTAACTTGCAATTGTATGCCCTTTATAATAATTATTGAAGATTTGGGGCATATATTTTTAATACTCTGTCCATATGTCTGTCTATTTGTCTACATAAACTTTGACCTTGCCTATACAGTACCTTTCGATTGATTGGAGCTAGAGCTTACATATTTTACATGTGCACATCTACATATATTTCTTTTCACAAGACCTAATTCTTTCGGTATCAACATGTTTGATCTTTGATCTCTTTAGCTACCAAAACTCTGGTATGGGTCTACCCTCAGGGGTCATATGTTTTGAAGCAACTTGAATCCATAAGTTAGGACCTCAAAAAACCAGTGGTTGTGGAGGATCAGAAAGTGAAAATGTGAAAAGTTATATAAAATGGAAATAATGAATATGGTAGTAATCAAGCTCAAATGTCCAATAAAACAATATAAAACAGGAACAGAGCACATGGGGACCTTTACAACAAAAAACATCAGAGGTGGGATCAGGTGCCATGGAAGGAGTAAGCATCCCCTGACACTTGGTCAAATCCACCTTGTGCTCTTTGTCATGATCGGGAAAAGAGAATATATATAAAGATAAATGTATTCGCGAAATCTTAAAATAATGGCCTATCAATTAGTATGAAAAACATCAGTCAGCATTGCATTCAATGAAAGATTGTAATTGCTGAAAAGGTCATGTTAAGACTCCTCTGCTGACACTGATGGATATCTTCCCAAGTCAAGAGTTCCTGATCCGTTCCGCTCCATATAGTTTATGTGGAGCCGATCAGAAACTCTTGACTTGGGAAGATGCTGATGGACAACTGACAAATCTTGATCAGAAAAGCTCACTTGCACCTTGTGGGGGTGGGGGTTCATAGAAGAGACAAATCCATTCCCAACAAAGTGTAAAACTTCAAAGAAATAAAACTTATCACTCTTTCATCCACGAAATCAAATCTGATGAACCAATAATTTCCCTCTAACCTCGAATCTGACCCAACGAAAATATGCCACTTAAAAGTTTTCTGTAAAATGAACATATGTATACATGTACTGCAATTGCTTTGCAGCAACATTGCCGCAACACCTTTCTGGCAATATTGCCGCAAATCCAATTTACATACGAAAAACGATATTCCTGCCGCATTAATGCTGCAACACTTTTCTGGCAATATTGCCGCAAAAATGCCAAATCTAATTTACATACGAAAAATTATATTACCGCAATATTGCTGCAATGTATTGCCAGAATGTTGCTGCAATATTAGCCAGATAATGCCAGAAGATGTTGCCAGAAGGTGAGTATTTTGGTATGGGGAGTCTAATCACCTAATGCAATGGACAACAGCAAGAATCCTGTGAAGCCTTTATTCTTCCAATATACAGATTCTGTTAATCCTTTGTTTTCTTCATTCCTGGGTACCGAATTTCTCAGTTGTATTCGAATAATATCGGCTATATTGAGGAAGAAAATCACACACAAAAATCCTGTTGCTTTCAGCATTAAATAATGGCGAGCCCTCCCTTCGTCTTCAAATATTTCTTTGTCAACTATGATGTCATCATATTCATCTTCCTTCCATTCATCAAGCCAGCGATTTTGTCTTATGTTTCTTCCCTTTCTGCTTTGATAACCAACACATTGAACACAACAGTACACAGACTTGTCAGGACTGAGGAAATTCGGAACATTAGCATTAAGTTGGTGTCTAAGTCCTGATGAAGCAATTGCGATATTGTTTCTTATTAATGAAACACGAAATGGAGAATGGAAAACCCTAGCTATTCCTTGCATAATACTGTGTCCCTTCAAAAACTTTTACAGTGATAAAAAAAAAACTTGCTACTGTCACAGGTTATCTATCCTGAGCTATTGGTATGTTTAGTTCGTACCCTGTTGAATTCGGTCCTGCATGTAAAAATGATGAACACACCTTTTTTTAGTGTTTTTGATTTTTAAATGCGTAATGATATTTTCTAGGGGGAAATTGCAAACAGAATTGGGTCCATTTAGTTCCTTAGTCTTTTAATAAACAATTTCCCAAAAAATCATGAAGTTATACGTGAAAGTAAAATTCAGAGAATTCGTGTCGCATGAGGAAAAAAGATGAGGATGCTCAGATTGGGGGTCAAAACCCCTTTCCCCAGATTTGCAGAATTCTTAAATGTATGAAGTACTGAAGCAAATAAAGGGTAGTTGGGGCCATAAGGAGTTATATTATATACATGTAGATGTTAAATGCAAAAAATTGAAACTGAAACTCGGAAATGACAATTTATGCACAGGCAGAAAATATGAATATACGACCTTGACCTTTGGACCTCAAACTCAACAGGGGTCTTCACTAGACCAAGGAAAGTTGTATAAAATTTCATAATTGCAAAAGCTAAAAACTTCTTGAGATATAGCATTATAAGAAACATAAGTATTAAAACAGACTTAATTTTTTAACTCTTGACATTGACCTTTTGACCTCAAAATCATTAGGGGTATTCCTTAGGCCATGGGTAAGTTGTTGTGCAAAATCTCAGTGCAAATGCCCTAGGGCTTTTTGAGATATCACGTGGAGGAAAGTGTTACAGACAGACAGAAATAAAGACGAATGGGTGCACAGACAGACAGGCCAAAATAAATACTCCCCACTATCAGCATCGGACAAAACAATGTTCTAGGATTTTTTGACAATTATCTTTGGGCTTGAGATTTTATCTTTTTGTTCCCTGCTTTCAAGCAGGAGACATTAAATCTCATTCACCTGTCCATCTGTCTATCTCTCTGTCAGTCTGTCCTTCTGTCAAAATAACTTTTACCTGTCATAACTTCTGAATGAGATGAGATAGGTCTTTCATATTTTCATAACCAGTGAGGCTGTGACAAGACCTTTGCAAATGAATTGAACCTGTACGTGACCTTCATGTTTGACCTACTTTTCAAAATTTTCAACATTACTTTGATTATAACTTTTGGAAAGGAAAAAATAGGAATTTCATATTATACATGCATATAACCTGTGACAAGGTCTTTCTAAATATACTATGATTTTTGATATTGTGATTTAGCCTTATAGTGCATGCCACTTAGACAATGACCCTTTTTTTGTCAAACAGAATGGAAATGGACCTAGAAACAAAAATATATTTGATGAACATTTAAGTTAGATACTAGTTGTTTGAACTAATGTAATATTTTTGAAAGAAAAAAATCACAGTATTTGAAGGCATAAAAGAGTGTTTATGGTCCAAGGTTAAAATGTCACAAAATTTACAGATTTCGGGAAAATAACTGATTACTTAGTTGAATTAAATCACATTCTTAAGTTTCATTTACATCATGACCTTTAATAACACACATTTTTTTAAAAATCCTGTCTGTGTTTTAGAGGAAGTGGTGAAAATGAAAAAATACATATTTCATTTTGCTACCAGTTAAAAAGATAAAAAAGTCTTTTTAAATTATGTTTAATGATTTAAGCTTTTAATAAAAATTCAGAAGCATATCACAAATATCCTCTCTGACATATGTATGTACAAATCAGGTATTGGTCTGTGGCATGTGCTGTTAAGAGTGTTCATGGTTTATCAGTCAATCATAAAATGGATTTGATATTTTTGTTCTCTCTTTCTTTGTCTTCCCACCCTACTCTACATCATCTTCAACAACAGTCAAGGTTGGTCCTTTAGCGGCCGGCGCTGATGAGGGCATTTGAAATGATGAGGCAAACATTGATGCATAGCGCTGAAAAACAAAAACCACTTTATCATTGTGACTCCATTTTAAATGCCATCTTTCAGATTTTTTTTATTTACAGATCTAGTAAAATATGTAAGTTTTTTTGGATGTATTTTATTTCAGTAACACAGCTTTCAATGCTTTGAGTGTTTTATGAAACTTATGGTGACAGGTCTATTTCATAATACAATGTAATGCAAGGATAATTACCAAAACATGAGATCCATATTCATATGATTTTATACAGATATAAGAGCTATTTTACCTTGTTGACTTCTGGTAGTTTCTGTATTAAGAGTTGGAACACCTGAGGTGGCAAAGTCTGCTCCAGAACCTGAAGAAGCTGCTGTGGCTGTCCACACAGAGGTACCGCATTACTCAGGTGTTCTACAGCATTCTCAATATCACCTGTCATTTAGTAAAAAGTGTTGATGTTTATATGGTAAAATAAATATATGATGATTTTGCAAATTCTTGCATTTGAAACTTGTCATCCTAATTTACACCTTTGAAAATCTATTAATAGTTTGGACTAGCAGTAGGTGGTGTCATGCTTATTATGACTTGCATCACACAAAACTGTCAAACAGTGACATATACTGTTTATTTCACATCAGAAAAAGTGGTAATAGGGAAAATAGAGTAA
The DNA here is from genome assembly GCF_032062105.1 of Saccostrea cuccullata. Classification (NCBI taxonomy): domain Eukaryota; kingdom Metazoa; phylum Mollusca; class Bivalvia; order Ostreida; family Ostreidae; genus Saccostrea; species Saccostrea cuccullata. The sequence goes on from NW_026924838.1 coordinate 17,567, forward strand.
ATTACACTCTGTTTATTAATTGGTGCATGCATCATTTCCTATCATCAAAATTAGGATATGCCAGCAATGTTGGCCTGCTTTAGCCCATTACTATTCACCAAATGATCTGGATTGCAAAAATTATCTAGAAAATAATCAATTTAGGTGATTTTTGAGATTTGTATGTGGTTTGTTGATGAATAAAAGTACATATATACATTTGTACTTTCATACTTCAGCACATTTTTTCACCAATGCAGATCAAAGACAATTTATATTACATAAAAACAATTAATGTCTTTCAAATATTGCACCAAAATTACATCCGCCACATATAATGGTATAATGTAACTTGTAGACCCCATTCCATAAAATTTGTGGCCCATCCAAAAACCCCTCTTTACAGTATGATAGTCCAAACTAACAGTAGAAATGCTCTACTTGTAATTGTTCCTTTCTTCTGACATAAAACAAGAACAAAAGAAGGAATGTACCAGTATATATGTATTGGTAATTTGGTAAACATTTAATATACAAAGAAAAGATTGGTAAAGTATTTAAACAAAGCTTTCTTTGTTGGAACAATAACTTTTACCTGCTGCCAGTAGTTCCTCTCCAAGTTGGACTTGCTCAAAGAAAAACTTCTGAACAGCCTCCTGGTTTTGTAAGTCTGGAAGCTACAATTCATTTAACAAGTTATCAGATTTATACTGAATTTTGACAAACATCTGTCATCAACTAAAATAATTACAGATATATTAATAACCATCAAACCACAGTTGGGTTAAATTGTCCATGATTTCCTTTGCAATGGCACTATTCTTGCAAGACATACCTGAATGTCAGCAGCTTTTGATGTCTTTCCCACTCTTGATTGATTACGACCTGCAAAGTCAAAGGAAATAGTGAATTTTATAAAATAAATGATCACTTATCAGGATTGTCCCTAAGAATTATAATAGCAGGGAGCATTAAAAAGTAGAAAGGGGTTTGGGTTCCTCTTAGGGACAACTCTGCTTAATATATGAACAGTTATTAAAAAGAATGTATTTTAAATATGTTTAAATAGCACCCAGCAGCAGTCTTATTATCTCTTACTGTATTCTCTTCACTTAGTGTGGCTAATATATATGCAATGGTTTTTTCAAATTGTTTATAAAATTATTTGAAAAATTTTTTTAATTTTTGGGAAATTTTTTTCCAAGGGGGTTAAAATTTTTTTTAAATTTTAGGCCAAAATAAAATAACTTCTTTGTTTCCCTGTTTACCTACCAAAAAAATTGGGTAAATGGGGGGAAAAAATTTTATTTGGAGAAAATTTTATTTAAATTTAAGAATGCAGAAATATGCATTATACTGTAAAACAAGAAATGTATGTTAACAGTTTCAAAAGGTCTTGTTAATCAGAAATAAGGTAATTAATTTGGGGGGGGGGGGGGGGGGGGGGGGGGGGGGGGGGGGGGGGAAAAAAAAAAAAAAAAAAAAAAAAAAAAAAAAAAAAAAAAAAAAAAAAAAAAAAAAAAAAAAAAAAAAAAAAAATGTAAAAAAAAAAATTTTTTTAAAATGAACTTAACTTATTTTCTTTTAAAACTATAAAATTTTAGAATGAATAAGAATCTAAATATTGTAATAAAATTTTCAGAAATTAGTTGATAATTGTTCCTCTTTAAAATTAATTTCAGAGCCCCGGAACTGAACTTTTTAAAAAATCATGTGATTCAGAGTCTAGACATACCAAAAGTCACCTGGGTTTGAAGAGATGTAGATATCTTAATTAAAATTGAAAGGCTGCGTTCCCCTTTTTGGTCACACAGGCATTTTACATAAAGCTATGCTTTTTAAGTTTTAAAAGTATCTTGGGGCGATCCAAGATTTTTCCAAGGAAAGGACTCTGCTAACTTGACTTTTTGAAAATTCAAAAAATAACTGTATTACATTTTTAAGGGGGTTTTTTTTACTGAAAAAAGAATAACCCTTTCTTTTAGCCCCAAAAAGGAACTTTGCCCAACCTGATGAAATCAAAGGTAGATCTATTTGCTTACGTTCTTTCAGTCTTTTCTTGAAATCTGGATGACTTCTTCGCTTATTATCAAAATATATGCAATATCCAAGAAAACAAAGCCCAGCTCCTGCAACGCACACTTCAAAAATGTGTTAGAATAAAGATTTGAACCTACAGAACTCATGTTTTTTTGGGTTTTGTGTCCTAAATTCAATGTCAAAATTTCTTGGTAATTTTTTAATGAGAAGTATGATTAAAAGCGCATACGAGATTAGAAAATCGTTTTCCCTTTAAAGTTCGTACTTTAAATGATTCTGATGAAGACGAAAGCCCATTTTAAAGACTTATCCCCCCTTATTTTCCGGGTTTTTTTTCCGGATCACCCTTAGCCATAATTGTTGATTGGTTGCTTTGGAAGCTTTATTTTCATATTCCATTTTTGTCCGAAATATCTGACGTTTTTTTTTTTTTTTTTTTTTTTTTTTTTTAAGATTTTATTTTAAAATATCAAAATCTTTAAAAAAAAAAAAGGAAAACGTAAGATTTTTCGGAAAAATTTCCCAAAAATTTCCCTTTTATCTAACAAGACCTTTCTTTGGTACAGGTCTTTTGCCCTTTGACCTTTGACTTTAACCCATTTTGAAAAAAAAAACCAGACGGGGTTGTCTCCTTGGATATGTGCCACTGTATTTTAATTTCTTAACTTTTCCAAAAATTTTTTCTATATGCAACCCGACTTACCGTTTTTCGGGTGGAAAAAGCTTAAAAAAATATAAAGGGAAAAGTGTTTATAACGAATTTGGGGGGGGGGGGTTTTAAAAATTTTCCTTCCATGGTAACGAAAGCAATAATATTCTTTTATTATAATTTTGGTTCTATCTGACTAGTACAATTTTAAGTTTTTAAGATTCTTAATGCATTTTTTCTAGGGTTAAAAGGTAATCAAAATTATAAATTAACAAAAAATATTATAACATTTTAAACCTTTGAGTAAAACTCTGTTGAATAAACCCTGTTCCCATAATGCAGAAAAAATTTTCTAAGTTTAAAATTTTTACTTTTCATGTTTCATCTCTGGTAGCCAAAGGGTTTTTTGTCTGCTTCCCAAAACCAATTTTATTTCTAGCATGCAGTAATGATTTACCCTAGTCTTTTTTGGTAGTTTGTATTTAAAGAGCATTGCATAAAAAATGGTATACATTCTTTTTTACCATGACAACCAGGGTACTTTATTTTTATAATATATTGCTAAAAAATGTCTCAAGACATATTTACGCAAGGACAAATATTTTTCGTTTAAAATATTATATCTCTATTGTTGGTAATGTAAAACCTATATCATTAGTGAATTTTAAAACTTTTTCAGGGTTAAAACCCTGTTTTATAAAAATTGCAACCAAATGTAACCACGGGGGGTTTTCTATTTAAAAAATCTTTCCCCCTATTTCCCTTTAAAAAAAATAGAAATTTTTAAAAAGGTTTTAACAGCTTTTTTAAAAATTTTTTTCCCAAAAACTTAATTTATTATTTTAAAAAAATTTTTGTCACAGTTGAAAGGAAAAAAAAATATTTTTAAAAAAAAATTTAAAATATCAAATTCCGAAAATTATTTTTCCAAAAGGAAAAAAATTTTAAAAAAATCTTTTGCCTTTTAATTATGAAAATTTTTAAAAAAACCTTTTGCAGGAATTTTAAAATTAAAAAAAAAATTTTTCTGCTAAAATTTTTTTTTAAAGCTAATTTTTCAAGTAAATAGAAGTAAAAGCCAGGTTTTAAAATTTAAAAAGAAAAATCCCAATGGAATTTTATTTTTAAAGTAATAAAAAGAAAATTCCAATTTTTGTTTAAAAAAATTTATTTTCTCCAGTAAATTTTTTTTTTTTCACCTGTTTTCCCCGTGGGAATATTCAAAAACCGCCCACCTCTAAATTTTTAAAAATTTTTCCCTATTTTTTAATAAAAAATTGAAAAATTTAAAGTAAAGGGCAAATTTTGGGTTTTTTAGTCTAAGGTGTGGACACAATGCGATTTTTCTCCCCCGTAATGGTAATCGAAGATTTGGGATGTGTATCCCGTTTTGGGTTCAAAAAAATTTTTTTTTTTTTTTTTTTTTTTTTTTTTTTTTTTTTTTTTTTTTTTTTTTTTTTTTTTTTTTTTTTTTTTTTTTTTTTTTTTTTTTTTTTTTTTTTTTTTTTTTTTTTTTTTTTTTTTTTTTTTTTTTTTTTTTTTTTTTTTTTTTTTTTTTTTTTTTTTTTTTTTTTTTTTTTTTTTTTTTTTTTTTTTTTTTTTTTTTTTTTTTTTTTTTTTTTTTTTTTTTTTTTTTTTTTTTTTTTTTTTTTTCTACCGTAATGGTTTTTAATCGGAAGATTTGGGAAAAAATGGTAACCTTTTTGCCATGCCCGGGGCTTTTTAAGTGTTTGTTGGTTAAAAAATTTCCAAAAAAATTTTTTTGTTTTAATTTTAATTTATTGGGTTGAAAAATTATCTCATAAATTTTCTTTTTGGGTTTACTGCAAAAAATTGCTCCAAAAAAATTTTTAAAGAGGGGGCTTTTACATGATTTTTTTTTAAAAAAAAAAAGGGATAATTCGACAAAAAGTGGCCCGTTTTTTCAAATTTAAAAAATTTTTCCAGTTTTAAAGGAATCAAAATATTAATAACCCTGTGGTTCCTAAGAATAAAATTCTTTCCCTTTTCAAACAACAAAAAAAAAATTCCCTTATAATTGTTTGTTTTAAAAAACCCTTCCCGGCCCTGAAAATTTAAAATAGTCAAAATTTCGTGTTTACCCCCATTTTGGGTTTTAAGTAATTCGGGCAACCATGGGTTTTGCAGATTGGCAAAAATTAAGAATTTTTTTTTGAAATTAAAAAAAGAAAATTTTTTTTATTTAATTTGTTTTTTCAATTCAGGTAATTTTTTTTTTGTAAAATAAAAAACCTTAACCCCAAATTTTTTTCCCAAAAAAAATATTCCCCAGTTTTCAAAAGGGGGGTTTTTTAGTCTGGTTTGGCCCCAAAATATTTTTCGGAAGGTAATGAAGATTTGGGTTTAGCTCTTTCCTGTCCGGCCGCCAAAGCTTTTGCCTAAAAACCAAAAACCAAAAAAAAAAAAAAAAAACAAAAAAAAAAAAAAAAAAAAACAAAAAAAAACAAAAAAAATTTAAACAAAAAAAAAAAAAAAAAAAAAAAAAAAACAATTAAATTTAGGTCTATTCATTTGCTCAGCATTTTGTGAATTTTTACCTTTCCTTTGACGTTGACCTATTTTTTAAATCTTTTACTTTGGCTAAAGTTGGGAAAAAATACTTGAATATTTTATATGAAAAGACCTTCCCCTTTTAACTTAATTTCCTTAGAACATGGGTCTTTCAATTTTCCCCTTAAAAAAAAAAAAACCTTTTTTTTTCCCAAAAAGGAATGGTTCAGTTATACCAGGGCTTTCATATTTCACATGTATAATTATTTATTAATTTGGACAATTTTTTTTTTGGTAACATTATTTTTTATCTCTTGACGTTGACCTTTGAGTTTGAATTGCTTCTAAATATTAATATCAAGGTGACCCAGGTCCCTCTCCTTTTTTTGGGTGACAAAAAAAACAAAACCCTTTAAAAGCCGGAACCGGCGGGGAGGGGGTTGCAGATATAGACCCTAAAATAACATGAAGGGCAAACCCCCCCCCCAACTTTCAACCCCACCTTTCAAAAAAGGGTATTTAAAGAAATTCGATCCTACCCCCCCCCCCCCCCCCCCCCCCCCCCAAATAAGATTTTTGTGTTTGGGCAAAGGACCCCCCCCCCTTTTTTTTTTTTATTTTAGGTTTGAATTTTTTTTTTCTTTCACTTAGCCCCCCTTTTTTTTTTGGTTCCAAAGGGCCCAAAGATACGTGTTATTTGGTATTTGGTTTTTGCTTTTCGATAAAATAAAAAAAGGAATAATTCTTAAAAAAAGGGGGGGTGTCCTTAAAGTTTCACAAGGACTCTCTTAGATGCAAGCGGGGGGGGGGGGGGGGGTGAAAACTGCCTCAAGATGGATCTATCTGTGAATTTAAATGAAAAAAGTAAAGGTTTAGGTTCGAAATGTTTACATTTATTGTAATACAGTATATTTTGTTTAAAAAAAAAATTTTTTTTTGATTTTTTTCAGATCCAAGTTTATATTTTATTTGAATTTCCCTCTCAAATTTGTTTTTCAGACTCAAATCTCGCTAATCTCGTCCTCTTTACCACATGACGTGATAAAACTGCACAACTGAACTAGCAACCTATATTTCGCTAAGAAAGATATTGTTTATCAGCCTGTCTTTATTGTATGGATTACGAAAGTATTTCATTCGAATACCAAACTTGTTAGCGGTGGACATGAACATAATTTTTACGGCATAGTATTTGGGATTTAACAGAACGAGACCGGTTTTGTGTTACCACGGATTTGACAAATATGCATATGTAGAAGCCATGATGTTCTCGTAAAAGGCAAAACAATTGATAACTTATGTACATTATCAAGGTTTTTTCTTCAGCGTAAGATAAACCATGTCTGCAAGAGCGGTAGATCGTATAGATCCATTCACTAGCAAAACTGCAGTGAAGTCGAAAAAACAAAAACGGTCTCAAGGCTCATCGCATTATCGGACCAAAAATGCCCCCGAACTGCAAGCATTACCGCAGTTGAAAGGTAAGGCCCATCCCAACCTTTGGTCCTTAGACGGGGAAAAATCAACACGTGTGTAGTCTTTATCACATTTATAACACGATACATTCATAATGGTTTTTGAATAAGCATTAAAGAGCCGCATTCCAGTGTGATTCTTGGCAGACATGTCCATGGATACTGCAGGTTCTAAAATTTCAAGTGTACTCCACACTGCATTTATTTTTGTTGTATAAAAACATAGTGTAGAAGATATTTAAGTTAATGTTTTAGATTAATCTTGTTACCTATCCCCTCCAAAAGCCCAAAACAAATAAAATTATTGAGATGTAAACTGGCTCGAGTTGTGTATCCCATTACTAGGTCAGATTTATGTCTAATCTTCAATATTTTCCTCATTTGAATGCTATCTAAGCTTCAACATTTCTCATTTGAACACAGTCTGCTTTTGAATTAAAAAATATGACTATTAATTTTTAATTCAGAAGAATTCAATTATTTTTGGCCCAATTTATGTAAAAAGTCGAATTATTACTAGATGAGTATTCATTTATTATGCCTACTTGATAACTCATTTATAACTTGATGTGTATTCCTGGTAAGCAAATATAGCAGCCTGCTGAAATGATACTTCACTATATTATGGATTGAAATTTTTTTTTTTAACGATGAAAGATTCAGGTAAACCATAAATTTTGGGTAGGATTGTGGACAAAATTGTGTTTTCAATCAGATTGGAGAAGACAT
>NW_026924839.1:0-2434 GCF_032062105.1 Saccostrea cuccullata
AATTAACTAATAAATCAAACCAAAGAATAATTAATTTTAAAAATTGATAAAAAAATTTTTTTTGAAGCAATGGTTTATTAATTTTTCATATTTAAGAGTAATAAAAGAACACAATAATTTTCCCAACAAATTAAAAAAAAATACTACTATGTGTTTAAAATAATGTTCAAAAATTTCTTAGGTAAGTAACTCTGTGTCTTTATTGATAATCCCACATCTTAGGTAACCTACAGTGCTCTGGGAGTTTTAAACTTCTTTTTTTGCTTCAATGAACATATACAGGGGCGTACTGGGGCATAAACTGTGGTTAACCGTAGTTTTTGTAGGAAACAGTAGCCATACAGTGGCATACTGTAGGCGTATCGGGGCCTACTGTATGTAACTGTGGTGTTAAAATACAGTGGCATCAGAGATTTACTGTATATACAGAACTAGCATCCCGTGCATACGGGATTAGTAGGTTACTGTGAAAATGCTGTAGGATACAAGAAAGACAGTGGATTTTCATACGGACAGGGGTTTTAAAAGCCAGTAGTGTTAAATGGGTCAATTTCACTTATTTAAAAAATTAATGTTTTCCGCAAAAAATTGACCACTTTTCACCCTCTAATTCATAGTTTCTCCAGAAATGACAAAAAAATGAAGTTCACAAATACCCCGCAAGTAGTAAAATAAAAAAGTACTGATTATTTCCTGTCCATTGATGTATCATTAATGAAATTTGGACTATGAATGAAAAAGTTATAACCTTTTATAATCCTATATAGAATCATTTGTTTTAAAGCAATTTTTATACCAATGCAAATTTACTCATCTATGACGTCACAATGACATCATAATAATGGATAGCTAATACATGTGTATCATTACTTTTCCCGTACTTTACATTTAAGACAAAATCAGTACTTATATACTTTTTTTACTTTAAAAAATAAAAATACGCAGCACTGTTAAGGCTAGAAAAAAACGGGGGGGTAATTTTTACGGGAAAAGTTTACTGTGACTCACACAAAAATATGACTTTTAATCTCTTTTATGCATTCATCATATTACCCGAAAATGAAATAATTTGCAACTTTAAACTGTATTAGCATAATAAACAACAATAAGACTTACCAATGCATTAACAAAAGTCGCTAGTTAAATCCTATAACTTTTTAAAAAAATCACTGATCTCGATGAGCTTGTCAATCATGACGTCATTTTGGTAAAAATGACGTATTTCATGTACTGTGAGAGGCAGATTTGGGAATTTTTTTCAATGAAAAATGCGTTTTATTATAAACAAAAATATTTACAGGTTTTAATAGGCTAATAATACCAATATATGTCCTTTGTTAAGTGCGATTATTAATCAACTATGAGAGAATGTAATTAAATAATTCTGTCGTGTTTTAATGTTCAGGTTAGGTATATTTTACATCGAGGTGCCTCAAAAATCGCATTTTCGCAAGGGCATACACTAAATAAATCTTACCATTTTTTAATATAAATAAAGGATATGTTCCTTTAAATTGAAAAGTGCTGCTGCTTTCTTTAAATGAGAGCATGACTTTAGTCACAAAAAATTTTGGGAAAAATAAACATATTTCGACATAAGCCTATTAACTCGAAATTATAACTATTAAAACGCGAATTCTATTCAAAGAGCAGCACTTTCCAGAAAGTACAAAGTATGCAGAAACAATTACTAGTTTTTAATTTTTTAAATTTTAACTAGGGTATGCCCCCTTTCGATATTGAAATTTGTTATTGACCTACATTCCGTGTACCTACTATGCATTCATCACGTGACTGTCCATCATGGGGCCAAACTCCATACTACAGAGTAGGTTATATATGATATTTTCCATAAGTATTTAAGTTCTGTGATAATAGAACAGCTAATAAAAATAAAATTTATTTTAATCCTTTTTGCTTCAATATTCCCAAAAAGAAATAATTTCCTTTAAACTGTAACTAAAAAACCAAAAAATTACCCAAGAAACAAAAGTCGCTGTTAAAAATTAATCTTAAAAAAAAAATGATTATGAGCTTTTCAATATGCGTCATTTTGGTAAAAATACATTTTTGTACTTAAGGAATTTAATTTTTTAACAAAAAAATGCTTATATTTCAGAAATTTTTTTTTAAGGGTTTTAATACTAATTACCAAAATTTTTTTTGTTAATCAATTAAAACTTCGAAGAATGTAATTAAATAAATTTTCGTGTTTTAATGTTATTGGTTTATTTTAATAGGTGTCATAAATCATTTTCCAAGGGATCCTAAATAAATTTGAATTTTTTGAATATAAATAAAAATGTTTCCTTAACTTGAAAAACTGCTGTTTTTTAAAAACGAAGCTACTTCAAAGTAAAAAATATAAGTAAAGTAAACTTTTCGACATAAGCCTATTAATGAAATTATAACTTTCGGAACTATTCCCCCAATT
>NW_026924840.1:0-24474 GCF_032062105.1 Saccostrea cuccullata
ATTTTTTCCGAAACAGTTATAAGAAAAATAAATTATTGGATGATAAGAAATGCTTTCAATACAACAGCCAATCAGAAATGCCAGCTTATTTTGCACATAATTTTATTTTTTTGGTGCACTTGCATTGACGATCGGCGGGAAATTTAAAAATGAAATCAACAACAGAGACTTTTATTTTTATTTGGTTTTAGCTAAAATTGCAGTCGGCGCTCCCGTAAACCATTTTATTAAACAAGAGGCCCATGGGCCTTATAGGTCACCTGAGCATCAAGCAACTTTCCAACCATTGAATTTGGTTCCTATTTAAACCAGAACCATGGCATGCACAATTTTGAAAGAAGCATCATTGCTCATCATAACAATTAGCATGCTTAGTTTAGTTACTTAATACCCATAGGCAGAGCAGAGAAAAAATGCATTTCAACTAATCAGTTATATTCAGCAATAATCAGTAGTGCCCCGGCCCACAGGAACTGCTGACCCTGGGTTCACAATTTGCACAAATTTGGAAAAGGCACCCTTGTTGATCAGAAATTTTTGAAGGCAGTTATTCATTGAAGGCAGTAATTCATGACCCAGGGGCCTTGAAATTCACAATTCTGAATGAATGACCCTTGCAATTGGTCTCCATACCTATGCATTTGAAAAAAAAACTTTAATGTCCATTTGTAGTGATGATTTTATTTTATATCTTTATGTGCTTTGTGCAATTTAAATATGCATATACTTTAAAAAATAAAGTTTGATATGTGATCCACGATATACTGCAAATTAATCCTTTCCTTCTTATTCCTGAAAACCTCATGCAATAAAACTGGACACATACAATACAAATTATATCAGATTTATTGAGGTGTAAATTCATTCAGCATATAATAATGAACTACAAGTAAACTATAAAGATGTTTATAATTAATCAATAAAAGTTCTTGATCATATAAGCAGTTTACAATAAAACATCTTAATCTAGAATCATACAATATATTTATGTGTATATATGTAATATACTACTGATGAGCCCGCATGGGGCGAAAGCGCCTTAGATAAAAGTTTGAGTTTATCATTTGAATTTGGATTTTATTTTATCCCTATACCAAGGAAAATTAATTTTTTGAATATGTAATATAGTATATATTAATCATTGTACAACAATCACTTATATATCATCATGTCATAATTTACATCTGCATACAATAGTTTGTCCCAAAGCACTGTGTTAACCATTTCATAGAGTGCTAAATTATTATGTTTAGTTTAGAAAGCTAAAAATACTTGATTGGTGCAAACGTTTTGCAAAGGTCTGAAATTTTGCCATAAAACAATATTCGAAGTAATTTTCACTTTTATTCATATACCATCTGAAAGAAGCAGGTTTACCTCCCTTTCCGGGCTGGCCATTAACCCCTTCTTTCCACACTACTTACCTTCAAAAAGTGCATGCTTCATGTAGGTGATTTCAGACACTTGCAACATTAAAAAGATATCATGACATCTGACTTGATAATTTTAAAAAAAAACAGAACAAATTTGAGTCCATTATACTGTACAGTAGTAAGTTGGCATATTTTTTACAAATACATTTCACTATTGTTGGACATTTGCACATGATGTAAACAATTAACCATTGAGTTATCCTAAACTTTTTAAAATATCATGAAAAGTGCATTGAACAGACAAATTAAATGCAACCAACCATGATGAAAAATATTTGAAATTATGAAGTACATTGTTTAAACCATCTTGCTCTGGCACTGGCAAATAGCATTTCAAAGCATTGCAAAAACAAAAGAAAACAAAAAAGTTGCATAAAAAATTCCTATATCATTAAATACTACATATATAGTGTGATTAAGTAATTTAAAATTTAAAATTGTTCAATGAAGCTCATATTTTTCATATTTCAAAGAAAAGCTGCATTGATTCATTTTTAGAACAACTTTTTTAACCTTACATACCGAAAACGAAAAGAAAGATTAAAAGTTGTTCATATAATGATACAAAGATCATAAATGTTTCAGGATCATGAAACGGATCCAATATTAGGCTTCCTCAAGTCCAAATTTAAGTCATTTACAAAATGAATACTACAGTGTATATACTAGTTGACACATGAAAATTCACTACTAATAAATATAAATTGTACATTGGAACTCATGTTTTTTCACATTTCAAAAGAAACAGCTGCATTCATTCATTTTTAGAACAACTTTTTTAACCTTACATACCGAAAACGAAAAGAAAGATTAAAAGTTGTTCATATAATGATATACAAAGATCATAAAGGTTTTAGAATCATGAAACAGAATAACGAATGTGGAAGGATAAATAACACAAACTCTGTCCATCAAATATTCAATTATCTTGGGTGCCATGAGGCTCTCTCACTTTTGATGTGATATGTGTTTACTTAAACAACAAATGTTTGGCCAAACAACATAATATGGCAAAAAAGCAGATATGAAACTTTACTGATCAATAAGTTTTAAATAACATTTCCATAGAAAGGAATATTGAAAAATTATCAGTGTAACTCTTCTGTGTGGGAGATAAAAAAATTGTTTGTGGTATGTATCCTTAAAGAAATATATGCATGCTTGTTAAGGTGAATATGGTACTAATATCATAATGACATTTATTATGAAAAAAAAACAAATCAAAATTGTTCATGTGGAGTTGAGAAACATTTCAGTATTAGCAATAAATAATAAATAAAAAACTTAATACACTAAATAACAATTGATTTCTTAAAATTTGACTTTGAATAACAGAATGTAGATAACACTATTGTTTTACATGTAACACAATGAATTAGTCTATGCAAGAGTAATCAAGTCTTTTCAGAGACAGAGTGTTCCTTTTACATGTTCACTGGAGCTTGTGTTTGTTTTCAAGGAGAAAAGTATTCTGGATGTTTATAATGTCTTTGTAGAGATACTTATAGTCACTTATGATAGAGAATTACAAAGTAATATAAGCCATGTAACTTTTATGAAAGTACATAATTATAAATATCATAATAATTGCAGAGTTAATCATATTATTGTATAATAGCTAATAAATAGTTATGTATAGTACATATATGCTTTCTAAAATATCTAGTAATACTGAAGTAAGATTATATATATACCCGGTAGTCTAGAATTAATATACCCCAAAATTGATGATTTAATGCCCATGAGATGAAATGTTAATTGTTGAACTGTACATGTTTTACTGAAACAGATATATGTAGTACATTAAATACACAAAAATATGTAACATTGTAGAGAGTAAAAATTTACAAAATAAAACATACGAGATAGTTATAATACTTGATCAATTGTATATTTTATCCAGACTTAATGGAATCAATATGTGTGGCCACAACAGAAGACATGCTATAAAGAAACAATAATTATCATGATTATACATCAATCAAATCTTGCAGACAAACCCATATTAATATTGTACTATTTTGAATGCATACAGCAGGTCTTAACTGCGATTCTTTATATCCAATGTATTTCACAACACATGAAGCACCATTTGTCAATCCATCTGTAACATCAAGATTTACTGATATGTCATATAGCATATCTACAGCAATAACCAAATTAGTTCTTAAGTACCAGTCCACATAAAAATCAGACAAAACTGGAAAAATGGCCCGATTAATACAGTTGTTGCATGTATCTCACATAAAAGCAGAGGTATTTTTCTTTAGAATTTGAAGTCAAATCCATGGGCTCTTTTGAAAATCGAATCTGTTGCCTAGCAACAAAATCGGGCTTTTTGATGCATAAAATGAGAAACAATGTAAAAAGTTTACAGAAAAATCAAATAAACGGTTATTTATGATACACGAGATACAAATTTAAAAATAGTATAATTAAATTCGGTCTCCCTAGCACATTATTGAATATTGCATAATTCTCTATCTCCATAGCAACGGCAGGTTCTCCATAGCAACAAGGCAAAGAAAGGTAATTATGGCGGGTTTTCGTGTAATCTTATTAAGGCTTATTCAAATTAATCAGAAAAATATGATTGAGCAAAACTGACATGATGAACTGTTGGTCAATCTTAATTTTTTTTTTCGTCTTTAATCAACACATGGCAACGATTTCAAGTGCATGGCAACCAATGTACCCTATGCCTCCTGTAAAGAGATTTGACTTTTGGAACAGTGTTCGTCATGGAAATGAATATTAAATTAATGTGTTGATGATTGTATTTGTGGAGAGTGCTGAAAAAATATATGAAATGTTCCACCAATTGTTGTCATGGCAACAACTACATGTGAGTGAACTTAAAATGGAGCGAGTTCAAAAAACACAGTATAAATTCTTAAACAGAACTGTGACTGGGCGAATTTAAAACGGGGCAAAATTTCTTGTATGTGTGAACGGGCAAAAATCATATGATACCAAATTAAGGATGTTTTCCATAGATAATGTTTTAATGTAACTTGTACGATATTGTGGATTAGATTCAAGACACTCACGGTGCATGGTTTTAATGGATGCATTTTATTTCCGGAACTGTTTTCATTTCCGATATTTTAAAGTTTTCATCTCTGACATTTTTCAAGCAGTACTTTTCTGCAATGAAAGTAGCTAGGATTTAAGACTTAACTCAAGAAAACTATTACAGAATAAATCATGAATAAATCATTGAAATCCAAAATAATGAGTTTTGCAATTGACTTTGGGTTATGTTTTAAACCAAAGGCCATGACATGGGGGGGGGGGGGGGGGGGGGGGGGGGGTAGGTCGATATTCAGTACCAAATTTTTTCCAAACAGCACCACTTTGAATTCCTGATTTTAAACCTATTCTGCAACGTGTCTATGAAAAGTAGGGGGCTAAACCTACGCAGCAATGTTCAATGACTATACTAGGAAAAGGCTAAGACCCTAGCCCCCCCCCCCCTCCCGGTTCCGACGCCTATGTAGTTTGGTAACTTTATAACCATAGACAGAGTAGGGGAATAAAAAAATGCATTTCAACCACTCTAAGTAATATTCAGCATTACTCAGTAGTTCCCCACCCCACAAGAACCCCTGACCCTCAGGTCCACACATTTCATAATTCTTGCTCATCATAAACGTTTGATTAACATCATGGAGTGGATTTCAAAGAAATAATTCATTTTCAGTATATAGTCAAAGACACCCCCCCCAAACCCCAGCCCTCTATGATACCCCTTTTCCGGGGGGCTTGGAATTCACAATTCTGGAAGAACGATCATAGCTATATCATAACTATATGTCTGTAGTCAGTTTGTTAAATACCTGGGAGCAAAGAAGCAGATTAATTATCAAAGATTCATTGCAATTTCACCATTTGATGATTCGAGCCCCACCCTAAGTAACACAGAAATCCTGGTCCTTGCGCCATGAAATTCACAACCTGATCCTTTGGCCATAAAATTCACAATTTTCAAAGAGGCACTCTTCCTCATTGTAACTATGCATGTAGTTAGTTGTTTTATACCCAGGGACAGAGAAGAAGATTTTCCATTTTAAAAATGTATTTTTACTACATAATCAAAAGAGCCCTGCACCCTAACACCAGAACTCCAGACCCTGGGGCCATGAAGTTCACGATTTTAGATGAAGCACCCTTTCTCATCATTACTATGTATTTTTCAAAGAATTAATGCATGTTAACTATATAATCATTTAAGCCCCGTCCTAACACCAGAACCCCTGTCCAAAGGCCATGAAATTCACTACTGTAGAACAGGAAATCTTTCTCATCGTAACTACGTACTTAATTAATTTTACCCAGGAGCAGAGAAGAAGATTTTCAAAGAAATAATGTATTTTCACTATATAATCTATTTAGCCCAGCCCTAGCATATAGAACCCCTGAGCATGGGGCAACGAATTTTACTATTTTGGTACAGTGTAGAGGACTCAATGCTTATTACAATCATTCCAACAGTTTCACTGCTTGATGTCTAGAAGTAAAGAAGATTTTTAAAGACTGCATTAATTTTAATGGAATTGGTCCCACCTCCAGGCCCCAGGCACCCTGAAATTCACAATTTTGTGTTCCTCTTTTACCCATAGATGGGTTATTTCAAATTTGGTTGAAATTGGTTCAGTGATTCCAGAGAAGAAGCTAAAAATGTTCAAATATTTAAGACCGCTGAATGACGTTCCATGACGAACGAACAGAGATAGCAATAGGTCACCTGAAAGACTCAGGTGACCTAAAAATCCCTGAGGCACATCTCCCTTTTAAAGTGCAGTTTTAAGTTTGAACTCAGATATGCAAGGATGGAAATTAAAAGGCATACAGATACCACTTCTGATAAATACAGACCCTTAGTAAGCAACTTTGGGGGCGGGGGGGGGGGGGGGTTACAACCATATATTTTCAGTTTGGGCACTATCAACAACCGAAAATTCCTTGGCAAACAAACCAAAAAATAGAAGATCGTCAGATATTTTTATTATTGAGGGGGCACATGCATATTGTAGTGAAATTTTCAATAGTATTCTATAGCTAAGTATCGGCATAATAACCCCCCCATCCCCGCTTCTTACACGGCCATAGGAAAAAACAATCATCGTTGAAGGAATTCTCAAAAGACAGTAGAATGTTTTTAATACGAAGACATCACAATTATGCCTGTACATGTAGCACAGGGAAAGATACTAATATAAGTATTATTGCTACTTGTATAAGTATGTATTGAATTATAAATATGGTTTTTTTTTTACATGAAATAAATTTATTTAAAATTTTATTTCCAGCTGTTTGGCAAGCAAATAAATTGTCAAAAACGGATTCTGCAGATATCAAAGAAATACAAAAAATGTAGGAAATGAAATAAAATTGTCGGAATTGAAATTTTAAGCATGTCGGAAATCCTATGCAAAATACTGGAAATTAAATGCAGTGAAAGAAAACATGAATATGAAATGAGCAAGCACACAAAATTGTGTACACCTAACAAAACCCTTAACCCTGGTAATGATTATCTAGCATATATTGTGTTCATTTGAGATAATTTCCATTTTTCAAAAGATTAAGATAATTATAAGCTTGTATCTTTAATTTGTTGTTGGGAAGCTGACACTTATTCAGTTCACAAGGATCTGTAGCTCTGGAGCTTCAAACGCTATTACCCAGAGAACAGGTCCATAGCAACGCGTATCAAAGTAGTGGGAGCAACCTCCAACATCGCTCACCTGAGCACTTGGGCTAGGTAAAAACAAATCAGCTCAGCACTCAAAAGTTTACTTTGGGAAGGGAGGGGGGTGGACTTGAATTTTATACTTCTTGCCACCATATCAATATAAATTACTGGTATTAATGTAAAAACTTTGGGCCAGGAAAGATGAAACTTATGTAGAAGCATCCTCAGGTAGTGTACATTCAAGTTTATTCAAGTCATGACCCCCGGTGGTAAGGTGGGGCCACAATGGACGACCAACGTTTTACATAGGAATATATAGGAAAAATCTTCTTAATAACAGCAAAGCCATGATTGGTCATGTTTATATGGAAGCATCCTCAGGTACTGTAGATTCAAGTTTGTTCAAATCAAGACCCCCGGGGGTACAACCACAATGGATGATCAAAGTTTTACATAGGAATATATAGAAAAATATATAAAAATCTTGATTGGTCTTGTTCAAATATTAGCATCCTAAGGTAGTTTAGATAAAGATTTGTTATATCATGACCCCCAGGATTGGGTGGGACCACAAAAGTACATAACTTATTTGGAATAAAGCCACAGTTAATCAAAAATATGTAAGCACCCTTAGTTAGTGTAGATTTAAGTATGCATAGATTCAAGTTTGTTCAATTCATCCCCCCCTTTAAGGATCGGGAACCACTTAGTCATTTACTGAATTGATTTTTCCCTAGCCACAGTGCTCAGGTGAGCGATGTGGCCCATGGGCCCAGTGTTACATGGATGAGTTCGATGTCAATTGTTTTGTTTTTGTTGCTTAATATTTCCATTTTAAGATATGAACTAACCGGATACATGAAGATGACCCTCTGACCATCGTTTGCATAATTTTTGAAATAAATTATGTTTGCACTACATTAATGCAAATCTCACCAAACAACATACAGAAATAAAGTTTCTACTTGTGTGACTTGCCATGTTTTAAATTCATTTGTATTTGATCTAGCTTTGGACATCTTGCAATATTTCTTTCAAATGGTGTAAACTTCAATTTTATGTAAATAACCGTTACTGACTGCAATGCGACTTTTCTTATTTTGATTTATTTTAATGTGCCGCGTCGTCCTCTTGGAGCAGTGGTTAGAGCGTCTTCTCTAGAGTCACGAGGTAAGGAGTTGATCCTTACGTCGCGGGTTCGAATCCCACTGTGGGACGCAGTAGGTGCTACCTTTGAGCTACCGCGAACGGTTCTTTTCGTTTGGAAAAAAACTCTCCAATCTATGACAAGTATCAATAGAATAACTAGTGCTAATTGTAACGGGAACCGTTACAGATGTTCCCCAAACGCTCCCCAACTCCCTTTTAGTGCCATATTCCTGTAAGTTTCATTAAAATAGGCAGAATCTATGCATTTAAGACTTAAACAACATTGCATGAGCGTAATGACTATATCATCTTGTCTACACTATTTTACTCATTGCACGTGCACGCACGTGCATGATGACCATACCTTCTTGTAGGAGTCCATTATGCCTGTCTATGTTCTTAATCCCATCTTGTTTGGTTGAAAAACAAGGGATTTATAGCCATTTTAAAGTTTAAGCCAATCAGATTGCAGCGCACGTACATGCGCGTGTTTTCATGACAATTATTATATATCATATTGTAGGACATCTTAAAGTATGCCTATGTTTTAAATTTCAAAGCATTTTGTCAGAAAACAGAAAAGATATTGAGATTTTTGTTTCAGCCAATCAGAGCAAAGTGCACGTGCACGCACGTGCATGCATGTAAATGCTGACCATACCATATTGTAGGAGTCCTTTATGTCTATCTATGTTCTAAATCCCATCATGTTTGGTTGGAAACCAAGGGAGTTATAGTCATTTAAAGTTTCAGCCAATCAGATTGCAGCGCACGTGCATGCACGTGATTTCCCGAAAATTTTTATATATCATATTGTAGGGAATCCTAATGTATGACTATGTTATAAATTTCAAAGCATTTCATCGAAAAACAAAAAAGATATTGAGGATTTTGTTTCAGCCAATCAGAGCAAAGCGCACGTGCATGCGCGTGAGTTCATGCAAATTTGACCATGTAATCATATCTATACATCTTATATATCCTTATATAATGAGTTTCAAAACATTTCATCAAAAAATGTAGAAGTTACATCCATATTAAATATATCAGTCAATTCACTCATTTCACGCGCACGCACGTGCATGCGTATGCGCGCAAAATGACCTTCGTTCCGCACACCTACACTACACACCTATTAACCCTAAAAAGGTTTTAGCTCAGTTGGGTGAACAGTTTCTGAGAACACTCGCGGACAAAAAAAGTACCGGAGAAGAAATAAGAAAAAAAATAATAATAATAATATTAATAATAAGAAACAGAGTAAAAACAATATGTTCCCAAACTCCGTTTGGGGAACATAATTAAAACCTGATCTTCCTATTCAATTGGAAATATCATTGGAAATGTTTCCATAGTGACTTTATTCATTTCATTTATCTATTTGTTTTCATGAGTAATTAATTCATACATTGTAACACTTTCTGAGAAATCTGTGACAAGTGCCTAATCTTTCAATATTATGAATAACGACTACAGAGTATCCCATACTGAAAATGTAACATTGTTTATGTGCTAGAAATAGTTGTTACAGATTAAATGAGTTTAAAAATACTTTCGAAAAACAAACATTTCAACATCTTTTTTTCTTCATGACGTGATTTAGATAAAGATTTACAGGTAACATGTATATGCGTCAAACTTTCTTTGTGTCGTTGCTAGGGGAGTGGTGTTGTTGCTATGGAAATAAGTCATTGAACAATATTCAATAACTTGATACAACATTTTAAAGTCTTTCGGAACTATCACCATGCAATTATCAGCATATTACTTGATTATCCAATTCCATGACAAACAATACAATCCCAAAGTCAAATCTGTTTTACAGGAGACATAGGAAGTTTGGTTGTCATGTACACAGGAATCCTTTTTGCCATATGGGTTGATTAAGTACCAAAAAAAAATAACAATAATAAAACCAACATTTCATTGTCAATTTTGCTAAATCACATTTTTCTGACTTAATTTGAATAAGTCTTAATAAGATTACACGAATACATGCCAAAATTACCTTTCTTTGCCTTGTTGCTATGGAGAACCTGTCGTTGCTATGGAGATAAAGAATTATGCAATATTCAATAATGTGCTAGGGAGACCGAATTTAATTATACTATTTTAAAATTTTTATCTCATTTATCATAAATAACCGTTCATTTGATTTTTCCGTAAACTTTTTACATTGTTTCACATTTTATGCATCAAAAAGCCCATTTTTGTTGCTAGGCAACAGATTTGAATTTCAAAAGAGCCCATGGATTTGACTTCAAATTCTAAAAGAAAAATACCTCTGCTTTTATATGAGATACATGTAACAACTGTATTAATCGGGCCATTTTTAAAATTTGGCCTTGAATATTGCCAAAATCACTAAAAATGCTGAATCAGCAAAACTTGTAAAACATATGTTCCTTCCAATGTCTACACAGACATGACTTAAGAATTTTTTATTACATTATAAATGTGTATCTTTATTACACCCATAAGTAAGAATAATTCTCATGGTATTTACGTGTTATTTTAAGCCTCAAATATAGGTGATTTTTTGTCCTTCAACACTGAAAAATCCGCCGGTTGCTAAGGAAATTTCTTTGGCCGGGTTTCCATGGTTACCATGATTCAAAACATTTTTCATTTTACATACATTGTTCATACTTCAAAATAAATCTATGAGTGAAAAATCATCAAATTCTGAGAACCTTCATATATCACCCTTTGTCTGATTTTTATGTGGACTGGTACTTAATTGTCCAGTAGATGCTTGGTTTTCAGGCAAGTTTTGAACTAGTTTTAATTTTACTGATGCAGAAAGTTTTGTCTGGGATAACACATCTGTGTCTGAGACACATTTACTTTATTTGTTGAAAGGTTTTCTATAAGATTGTATTTAAAACAATCAACAAACTTTTCTCATTAAACAGATGAGATTCCTGAGAGTAGACACAGAGTCTTGCTTGATGAGAAAAAGATACGAGTTTTTGTCTTCATCTGTCATATTTGTTTTCACGTAGTCTATTTAACATTTCTGCAAATCTGAGGTCATCTTTTTCTCATAATTTCAGTTAGTTCATGTTTTAAAATTTCCATGCCACAAATTGTTTGCTAAACTCTGACCAGGATTAGAAAGGTCTTTTCAAATCCACTTGTCTCCAAGGGGGGGGGGGGTGATACAAATCACCTACAGCTATTACTGATACCACCAAAATCTTGTATTTAGTAAGTTGTTGAAGTCTATCATTTATAAATGACAGCATATTATTTCCTAATTGATATTTCATCATATTATCACAACTGACAAATTTTGGTATTTGTCCTAAATGATTTTTATCTGCACTCATGTGTGCTGAGATTGATACATTTTTCTGTGAAATGCTGATGCATAGTAGTCCCAATGTTGTATGGCTTTACCAGTCATATTGCAAAGTAATATTCTATATATGTTTGTTATTTTCTTTTGAGTACAATTCTGTCAAAAATGTCTGAAAAATGGATCAATAACCAACTGAATTGCACCTGCTCAAAATGTTTTACCAGTAAGAAAAGCATATAATGATTCCAAAATTTTGAATAACAGTTAGAATTTGTAAAATTCCCTCTGCTATGTTTTGATGTGCCGAGATACTGCTGATCAGGAATGCGGAAGCAAGAAAAATTTCTGTTTCAGTTACTTTTAACTAGAAATTAGATTCGGCCCAAATCGATTCTCTGTGTTCTGAAATAATCAAAATGAACAAATTCCTCAGAAGTCAAAAAACTAAGCAATTAAATATTGTATATATGGTGAACTATAGTCTCCAGATGATCAAGCGCTTCTTCAGCTTGAAGTCACGGGGCTAGCAAATGCGAACGAGATTGGCTTTATCTCTACTTTCAAACATTGTAATACCAGAATATTGCTTTCTCTATAGAGATGTCTCTATTACACCAAATACAGAAAATCCCTAATGAAAAACAAAAAAGTTGAAACCTCTGGGTTATCATCATTGATCCTTTTAATTTATTTTTCTTTGTGTTCAGTAATCTTCACCAAATATGTAGTTGGGTCTTCTTGATATTGTCCTCATAAAGCCTTGAAACATGAAATTCAGTAACTCATTCAAATTTGATTCAGCAGTATTATACCTCTCGTTTTTCAATCATCTGAAGGATTAAGTAAACAAACATGCAGAATGTAAATTCATAAACTTGTAGATTTCAAGCATTTCATTTTCTGAGAGTAAAACAATTTTGAGAGGTGGCACAGTTGTAGTTGTAAGTTAGCATTCCAGGCCTTTTCCAGTTTTGGCAGGATTGCTGAAAATAAGAAACATCATGAAACATATCAGAATATCCTTATTTTATGTGAATATCAGATTACCACATTACAACATGATACGTGTATTTTTAAAATATGAATCACATAATTATACACACTATCCTTTTTTTGCAAGTTTTTGATAAATACTTGAAGCTCTAATCATTTGAGGTTGGAAAGGATAATTTGTCAAGCATCAATTGATGAAATATGAATAAAGTGGATGTTTTGATAAAGTATCTTATGCAAGTTTATCTAAATGTTAAAGTTGAAGGTCACAGAAATCACTGGATCTTGTCGTATTTTTTTCATGGAAAATTTTGACAAGAGGAAATGCTTGATCTAGTATCATGAATAAAACAATTTGTTAATAATTTTGGCAATTAGAACTACGGTGAAATTTCTTGTTCTGAATTGTCGTAAAATTTCTATCACTGGATTCTCAAAATTTTACACAACATCTTATTGTCAATCAGAAACTTGAGTTTTTTCTAATATCAGACTTTAAGGAGTCTATCAACACTGTACTTGTCTCTGTACATTCACTCTTCAAGAATTTTATTAATTGACTAATGACAACTGGTTTTTGGTACTTCTTACAGTTTATTTATATAAATAAATGTGAGACTTCCAGTACTATTAAAAAAACATTTCTATCAGATAAAATTTTAAAAACCAATATCTGACTTTCACTTGAGAGAAAAAAATGTATTCTTAACTACATGTTTGGTAACATTTAAGTA
Source organism: Saccostrea cuccullata (assembly GCF_032062105.1). Taxonomy (NCBI): domain Eukaryota; kingdom Metazoa; phylum Mollusca; class Bivalvia; order Ostreida; family Ostreidae; genus Saccostrea; species Saccostrea cuccullata. The sequence goes on from NW_026924840.1 coordinate 13,312, forward strand.
CCAGTCCACATAAAAATCAGACAAAACTGTAAAAAAGTGATACATGAAGGTTTTCAGAATTTGATGATTTTCCACTCATAGATTTATTTTGAAGTATGAACAATGTGTGTAAAATGAAAAATGTTTTGAATCATGGTAACCATGGAAACCCGGCCAAAGAAATTTCCTTAGCAACCATATTTTTCAGTGTTGAAGGACAAAAAATCACCTATTTTTGAGGCTTAAAATAACACGTAAATACCATGAGAATTATTCTTACTTATAGGTGTAATAAAGATACGGACACATTTATTGTGTTCTAATAATGTAATAAAAAATATTTAGGTCTTAAGTCAGTTCTGTGTAGACATTGGAAGGTACACATGTTTTTACAAGTTTTGCTGATTCAGCATTTTTAGTGATTTTGGCAATATTCAAGGCCAAATTTTAAAAATGGCCAGATTAATACAGTTGTTGCATGTATCTCACATAAAAGCACAGGTATTTTTCTTTTAGAATTTGAAGTCAAATCCATGGGCTCTTTTGAAAATCGAATCTGTTGCCTGCAACAAAAATGGGCTTTTTGATGCATAAAATGAGAAACAATGTAAAAAGTTACGGATTTTTCAAATGAACGGTTATTTATGATAAATGAGATACATATTTTGAAATAGTATAATTAAATTCGGTCTCCCTAGCACATTATTGAATATTGCATAATTCTTTATCTCCATAGCAACGGCAGGTTCTCCATAGCAACAAGGCAAAGAAAGGTAATTTTGGAGTGTATTGATGAAATGCTTTGAAACAGTCAGAAAAATGTGATTTAAGCAAAATTGAAAATGGTCAAATGTTGGTTTTATTATTGTTATTTTTTTTTGGTACTTAATCAACCCATATGGCAAAAAGGATTCTTGGTACATGACAAACCAAACTTCCTATGTCTCCTGTAAAACAGATTTGACTTTGGGATTGTATTGTTTGTCATGGAATTGGATAATCAAGTAATATGAAATTTGATAATTGCATGGTGATATTTTCAACCAAACAGACTTAAAATGTTTATCAAGTTATTGAATATTGTTCAATGACTTATTTCCATAGCAACAACACCACTCCCCTAGCAACGACACAAAAGTAAGTTTTCGGCTATACTGTTACCTGTAAATCTTTATCTAAATCACGTCATGAAGAAAAAAAAAGATGTTGAAATGTTTGTTTTTCGAAAGTATTTTTAAACTCATTTAATCTGTAACAACTATTTCTAGCACATCGCAAACAATGTTACATTTTAGTATGGGAATTTAAAATAATTTTATTCATAATATTGAAAGATTAGGCACTTGTCACAGATTTCTCAGAAAGTGTTACAATGATGAATTAATTACTCATACACAAAACAAATAGATAAATGAAATGAATAAAGTCACTATGGTTAAACATTTCCAATGATATTTCCAATTGAATAGGAAGATCAGGTTTTAATTATGTTCCCCAAAGGAGTTTGGGAAGTTGTGATAATTAATTGTTTTACTCTGTTTCTTATTATTAATATTATTATTATTATTTTTTTTCTTATTTCTTCTCCTGTACTTTTTTTGTCCGCGAGTGTTTCTCAGAAACTGTTCACCCAACTGAGCTAAAACCTTTTTAGGGTTAATAGGTGTGTAGTGTTGGTGTGAGAACGAAGGTCATTACAGATGTGTTTTGCGCATACGCCCACTGGAATTAAGTACAGTCCACGTGCGTGCGCAGTGAAATGAGTACAGTTATTTTGAATTGACTGATATATTTAATATGGATGTAACTTCTACATTTTTTGATGAAATGTTTTGAAACTCATTATATAAGGATATATTGGTAGTGTAAATAAAATGATTACATGGTCAAATTTGCATGAACTCACGCGCATGCACGTGCGCTGAGCTCTGATTGGCTGAAACAAAATCCTCAATATCTTTTTTGTTTTTCGATGAAATGCTTTGAAATTTATAACATAGTCATACATTAGGATCCCTACAATATGATATATAAAAATTTTCGTGAAATCACGTGCATGCACGTGCGCTGCAATCTAATAACAAAATTGGCTGAAACTTTAAATGACTATAACTCCCTTGGTTTCCAACCAAACATGATGGGATTAGTTTGTAACATAGATAGACATAAAGACTCCAAAAACAATATGGTATGGTCAGCATTTACATGCATGCACGTGCGTGCACGTGCACTTTGCTCTGATTGGCTGAAACAAAAATCTCAATATCTTTTCTGTTTTCTGACAAAATGCTTTGAAATTTAAAACATAGGCATACTTTAAGATGTCCTACAATATGATATATAATAATTGTCATGAAAACACGCGCATGTTGAGTGCGCTGCAATCTGATTGGCTTAAACTTTAAAATGGCTATAAATCCCTTGTTTTTCAACCAAACAAGATAGGGAGGTTTTTTTAAGAACATAGACAGGCATAATAATACTATTATTATTATTTTTCTTATTTCTTCTCCGTGTACTTTTTTGTACAGAAAGGGTCTTTTTAGGTTCATGGTGTCATGCACGTGCGTGCACGTGCAATGAGTGATATAATATATGGATGTAGACATTTATATAAGATGATATAGTCATTACGCTCATGCAATGTTGTTTAAGTCTTAAATGCATAGATTCTGCCTATTTTAATATATAAAAACTTACACGTGCGCTGCAATATGGCACTAATGACTATAACTCCCTTGGTTTCCAACCAAACATGATGGGATTTAGAACATAGGAGCGTTTGGGGAGACATCTGTAACGGTTCCCGAAATTTTACAATTAGCACTAGTCCTACAATATATTCTAATTGATACTTGTCATAGATTGGAGAGTTTTTTTCCAAACGAAAGAAAAACCAAAATCAGCGGTAGCTCAAAGGTAGCACCTACTGCGTCACCACAGTGGGATTCGAACCCGCACTACAAAGGAGGATCAACTTCCTTACCTCGTGACTCTGAGGAACGAAAAACGCTCTAACCACTGCCCAGAGGACGACGCTGCACATTAAAATAAATCAAAATAAGAAAAGTCGCATTGCAGTCAGTAACGGTTATTTACATAAAATTGAAGTTTACACCATTTGAAAGAAATATTGCAAGATGTCCAAAGCTAGATCAAATACAAATGAATTTAAAACATGGCAAGTCACACGGAGTCAAAACTTTATTTCTGTATGTTGTTTGGTGAGATTTGCATTAATGTAGTGCAAACATAATTTATTTCAAAAATTATGCAAACGATGGTCAGAGAGGTCATCTTCATGTATCCGGTTAGTTCATATCTTAAAATGGAAATATTAAGCAACAAAAACAAAACAATTGACATGAACTGGTCCATGTGTAACACCTTGGGCCCATGGGCCACGTCGCTCACCTGAGCACTGTATGCACTTGGAAAAATCAATTCAGTAAATGCCTAAGTGGTCCCGATCCTAAAAGAGAGATTTGAACAAACTTGAATCTATGCATACTTGAATCTACACTAACTAAGGGTGCTTACATATTTTTGATTAACTGTGGCTTTATTCCAAATGACTATGTTTGTCTTTTGTGGTCCCACCCAATCCTGGGGGTCATGATTTTAGCAAATCTTTATCTAAACTACCTGAGGATGCTAACATTTGAACAAGACCAATAAATATTTTTTTATATTTTTCCTATATATTCCTATGTAAAACTTTGATCATCCATTGTGGTTGTACCCCCGGGGGTCTTGATTTGAACAAACTTGAATCTACAGTACCTTGAGGATATTACCATATAAAACATGACCAATCATGGCTTTGCTGTTATTAAGAAGATTTTTCCTATATATTCCTATGTAAAACGTTGGTCGTCCATTGTCAGCCCCACCTTACCACCGGGGGTCATGACTTGAATAAACTTGAATGTACACTACCTGAGGATGCTTCTACATAAGTTTCATCTTTCCTGGCCCAAAGTTTTTACATTAATACCAGTAATTTATATTGATATGGTGGCAAGAAATATAAAATTCAAGTCCACCCCCCTCCTTCCCAAAGTAAACTTTTGAGTGCTAAGCTGATTTGTTGCCTAGCCCAAGTGCTCAGGTGAGCAATGTTGGAGGTTGCTCCCACTACTTTGATACGCGTTGCTATGGACCTGTTCTCTGGGTAATAGCATTTGAAGCTCCAGAGCTACAGATTCCTTGTGAACTGAATAAGTGTCAGCTTCCCAACAACAAATTAAAGATACAAGCTTATAATTATCTTATCTTTTGAAAAATGGAAATTATCAAATGAACACAATATATGCTAGATAATCATTACCAGGGTTAAGGGTTTTATTAGATGTACAAAATTTTGTTTGTTTGCTCATTTCATATTCATGTTTTCTTTCACTGCATTTAATTTCCAGTATTTTGCATAGGATTTCCAACATGCTTAAAATTTCAATTCCGACAATTTTATTTCATTTCTGACATTTTTTGTAATTCTTGGATATCTGCAGGATCCCTTTCTGACAATTTTTTTGCTTGCCAAACAGCTGGAAATAAAATTTTAAATAAATTTATTTCATGTTCAAAAAATAAAAACATATTTATAATTCAATACATACTTATACAAGTAGCAATAATACTTATATTAATATTTTTCCCTGTGCTACATGTACAGGCATAATTGTGATGTGTTCGTATTAAAAACATTCTACTGTCTTTTGGGAATTCCTTCAACGATGATTGTTTTTTCCTATGGCCGTGTAAGAAGCGGGGGGGGGGGGGGGGGGAGGCTAAATGTCGATACTTAGCTATAGAATACTATTGAAAATTTCACTACAATATGCATGTGCCCCCTCAATAATAAAAATATCTGACGATCTTCTATTTTTTGGTTTGTTTGCAAGGAATTTTTGGTTGTTGATAGTGCCCAAACTGAAAAATGTATGGTTGTAACCCCCCCCCCCGCCCCCAAAGTTGCTTACTAAGGGTCTGTATTTATCAGAAGTGGTATCTGTATGCCTTTTAATTTCCATCCTTGCATATCTGAGTTCAAACTTAAAACTGCACTAAAAGGGAGATGTGCCTCAGGGATTTTTAGGTCACCTGAGTCTTTCAGTGACCTCTTGCTATATGTCTCTTCGTTCGTCATGGAACGTCATTCAGCGGTCTTAAATATTTGAACATTTTAGCTTCTTCTCTGGAATCACTGAACCAATTTCAACCAAATTTGAAATAACCCATCTATGGGTAAAAGAGGAACACAAAATTGTGAATTTCAGGGTGCTGGGGCCTGGAGGTGGGGACCAATCCCATTGAATTAATGCAGTCTTTAAAAATCTTCTTTACTTCTAGACATCAAGCAGTGAAACTGTTGGAATGATTGTAATAAGCATTCAGTCCTCTATACTGTACCAAAATAGTAAAATTCTTTGCCCCCGGGTCGGGGTTCTATATGCTGGGCTGGGCTAAATAGATTATATAGTGAAAATACATTATTTCTTTAAAATCTTCTTCTCTGCTCCTGGGTAAAATTAATTAAGTACGTAGTTACGATGAGAAAGATTTCCTGTTCTACAGTAGTGAATTTCATGGCCTTTGGACAGGATTGGTGTTAGGACGGGACTTAAATGATTATATCTAACATGCATTAATTCTTTGAAAAATACATAGTAATGATGAAAGGGTGCCTCATCTAAAATCGTGAACTTCATGGCCCCAGGGTCTGGAGTTCTGGTGTTAGGGTGCAGGGCTCTTTTGATTATGTAGTAAAAATACATTTTTAAAATGGAAAATCTTCTTCTTGTCCCTGGGTATAAAACAACTAACTACATGCATAGTTACAATGAGGAAGAGTGCCCTCTTTGAAAATTGTGAATTTTATGGCCAAAGGATTTCAGGTTGTGAATTTCATGGCGCAAGGACCAGGATTTTTGGTGTTACTTAGGGTGGGGCTCTAATCATCAAATGGTGAAATTGCAATGAATCTTTGATAATTAATCTGCTTCTTTGCTCCCAGGTATTTAACAAACTGACTACAGACATATAGTTATGATATAGCTATGATCGTTCTTCCAGAATTGTGAATTCCAAGCCCTCCGGAAGCAGGGGTATCATAGAGGGCTGGGGTTGGGGGGGGGGGGGTGTCTGACTATATAAATGAATTATTTCTTTGAAATCCACTCCATGATGTAAATCAAACATTTATATGATGAGCCAGAATTGTGAAATGTTGGACCTGAGGGTCAGGGGTTCTTGTGGGGTGGGGACACTACTGAGTAATGCTCAATATTACTTAGAGTGGTTGAAATGCATTTTTTTATTCCCTACTCTGTCTATGGTTATAAAGTTACCAAACTACATAGGCGTCAGGTACCGGGGGGGGGGGGGGGCTAGGGGCTTAGCCATTTCCTAGTATGACATTGAACATTGCTGCGTAGGTTAGCCCCCACTTTCCCAGACACATTTGCAGAATAGGTTTAAAATTAGGAATTCAAAGTGGTGCTGTTTGGAAAAAATTTGGTACTGAATATCAAACCTGCCCCCATGTCATGGCCTTTGGTTTAAAACATAACCCAAAGTCAATTGCAAAGCTCATTATTTTGGATTTCAATGATTTATTCATGATTTATTCTGTAATATTTTTCATGAGTTAAGTCTTAAATCCTAGCTACTTTCATTGCAGAAAAGTACTGCTCGAAAAATGTCAGAGATGAAAACTTTAAAATATCGGAAATGAAAACAGTTCCGGAAATAAAATGCAGCCATTGAAACCAAGCACCGTGAGTGTCTTGAATCTAATCCACAATATCGTACAAGTTACATTAAAACATTATTTATGGAAAACATCCTTAATTTGGTATCATATGATTTTTGCCCGTTCACACATACAAGAAATTTTGACCCGTTTTAAATTCGCCCAGTCACAGTTCTGTTTAAGAATTTATACTGTGTTTTGAACTCGCTCCATTTTAAGTTCACTCACATGTAGTTGTTGCCATGACAACAATTAATGGAACATTTCATATATTTTCAGCACTCTCCACAAATACAATCATCAACACATTAATTTAATATTCATTTCCATGACGAACACTGATCTAAAAGTCAAATCTCTTTACAGGAGGCATAGGGTACATTGGTTGCCATGCACTTGAAATCGTTGCCATGTGTTAATTAAAGCGAAAAAAAAAATTAAGATTGACCAACAGTTCATCATGTCAGTTTTGCTCAATCATATTTTCTGACTTAATTTGAATAAGCCTTAATAAGATTACACGAAAACCCGCCAAAATTACCTTTCTTTGCCTTGTTGCTATGGAGAACCTGCCGTTGCTATGGAGATAGAGAATTATGCAATATTCAATAATGTGCTAGGGAGACCGAATTTAATTATACTATTTTTAAATTTGTATCTCGTTTATCATAAATAACCGTTTATTTGATTTTTCTGTAAACTTTTTACATTGTTTCTCATTTTATGCATCAAAAAGCCCATTTTTGTTGCTAGGCAACAAATTAGATTTCAAAAGAGCCCATGGATTTGACTTCAAATTCTAAAAGAAAAATACCTCTGCTTTTATGTGAGATACATGCAACAACTGTATTAATCGGGCCATTTTTCCAGTTTTGTCTGATTTTTATGTGGACTGGTACTTAAGAACTAATTTGGTTATTGCTGTAGATATGCTATATGACATATCAGTAAATCTTGATGTTACAGATGGATTGACAAATGGTGCTTCATGTGTTGTGAAATACATTGAATATAAAGAATCGCAGTTAAGACCTGCTGTATGCATTCAAAATAGTACAATATTAATATGGGTTTGTCTGCAAGATTTGATTGATGTATAATCATGATAATTATTGTTTCTTTATAGCATGTCTTCTGTTGTGGCCACACATATTGATTCCATTAAGTCTGGATAAAATATACAATTGATCAAGTATTATAACTATCTCGTATGTTTTATTTTGTAAATTTTTACTCTCTACAATGTTACATATTTTTGTGTATTTAATGTACTACATATATCTGTTTCAGTAAAACATGTACAGTTCAACAATTAACATTTCATCTCATGGGCATTAAATCATCAATTTTGGGGTATATTAATTCTAGACTACCGGGTATATATATAATCTTATTTCAGTATTACTAGATATTTTAGAAAGCATATATGTACTATACATAACTATTTATTAGCTATTATACAATAATATGATTAACTCTGCAATTATTATGATATTTATAATTATGTACTTTCATAAAAGTTACATGGCTTGTATTACTTTGTAATTCTCTATCACAAGTGACTATAAGTATCTCTACAAAGACATTGTAAACATCCAGAATACTTTTCTCCTTGAAAACAAACACAAGCTCCAGTGAACATGTAAAAGGAACACTCTGTCTCTGAAAAGACTTGATTACTCTTGCATAGACTAATTCATTGTGTTACATGTAAAACAATAGTGTTATCTACATTCTGTTTATTCAAAGTCAAATTTTAAGAAATCAATTGTTATTTAGTGTATTAAGTTTTTTATTTATTATTTATTGCTAATACTGAAATGTTTCTCAACTCCACATGAACAATTTTGATTTGTTATTTTTCATTGTAATAAATGTCATTATGATATTAGTACCATATTCACCTTAACAAGCATGCATATATTTCTTTAAGGATACATACCACAAACAATTTTTTTATCTCCACACAGAAGAGTTACACTGATAATTTTTCAATATTCCTTTCTATGGAAATGTTATTTAAAACTTATTGATCAGTAAAGTTTCATATCTGCTTTTTTGCCATATTATGTTGCTTGGCCAAACATTTGTTGTTTAAGTAAACACATATCACATCAAAAGTGAGAGAGCCTCATGGCACCCAAGATAATTGAATATTTGATGGACAGAGTTTGTGTTATTTATCCTTCCACATTCGTTATTCTGTTTCATGATTCTAAAACCTTTATGATCTTTGTATATATTATATGAACAACTTTTAATCTTTCTTTTCGTTTTCGGTATGTAAGGTTAAAAAAGTTGTTACTAAAAATGAATGAATGCAGCTGTTTCTTTTGAAATGTGAAAAACATATTGTACAATTTATATTTATTAGTAGTAAATTTTCATGTGTCAACTAGTATATACAATGTAGTATTCATTTTGTAAATGACTTAAATTTGGACTTGAGGAAGCCTAATATTGGATCCGTTTCATGATCCTGAAACATTTATGATCTTTGTATCATTATATGAACAACTTTTAATCTTTCTTTTCGTTTTCGGGGTATGTAAGGTTAAAAAAGTTGTTAAAAATGAATCAATGCAGCTTTTCTTTGAAATATGAAAAATATGAGCTTCATTGAACAATTTTAAAATTTAAATTACTTAATCACACTATATATGTAGTATTTAATGATATAGGAATTTTTTATGCAACTTTTTTGTTTTCTTTTGTTTTTTGCAATGCTTTGAAATGCTATTTGCCAGTGCCAGAGCAAGATGGTTTAAACAATGTACTTCATAATTTCAAATATTTTTCATCATGGTTGGTTGCATTAAATTTGTCTGTTCAATGCACTTTTCATGATATTTTAAAAAGTTTAGGATAACTCAATGGTTAATTGTTTACATCATGTGCAAATGTCCAATAATAGTGAAATGTATTTGTAAAAAATATGCCAACTTACTACTGTAGAGTATAATGGACTCAAATTTGTTTTTTTTAAAATTATCAAGTCAGATGTCATGATATCTTTTTAATGTTGCAAGTGTCTGAAATCACCTACATGAAGCATGCACTTTTTGAAGGTAAGTAGTGTGGAAAGAAGGGGTTAATGGCCAGCCCGGAAAGGGAGGTAAACCTGCTTCTTTCAGATGGTATATGAATAAAAGTGAAAATTACTTCGAATATTGTTTTATGGCAAAATTTCAGACCTTTGCAAAACGTTTGCACCAATCAAGTATTTTTAGCTTTCTAAACTAAACATAATAATTTAGCACTCTATGAAATGGTTAACACAGTGCTTTGGGACAAACTATTGTATGCAGATGTAAATTATGACATGATGATATATAAGTGATTGTTGTACAATGATTAATATATACTATATTACATATTCAAAAAATTAATTTTCCTTGGTATAGGGATAAAATAAAATCCAAATTCAAATGATAAACTCAAACTTTTATCTAAGGCGCTTTCGGCCCATGCGGGCTCATCAGTAGTATATTACATATATGCACATAAATATATTGTATGATTCTAGATTAAGATGTTTTATTGCAAGCTGCTGTTATGATCAAGAACTTTTATTGATTAATTATAAACATCTTTATAGTTTACTTGTAGTTCATCATATACTGAATGATTTAAACCTCAATAAATCTGATATAATTTGTTTTGTATGTGTCCAGTTTTATTGCATGAGGTTTTGGAATAAGAAGGAAAGGATTAATTTGCAGTATATCGTGGATCACATATCAAACTTTATTTTTTAAAGTATATGCATATTTAAATTGCACAAAGCACATAAAGATATAAAATAAAATCATTCACTACAAATGGACATTAAAGTTTTTTTTCAAATGCATAATGGAGACCAAGGGTCATTCATTCAGAATTGTGAATTTCAAGGTCCTGGGTCATGAATTACTGCCTTCAAAGAATAACTGCCTTCAAAAATTTCTGATCAGCAAGGGTGCCTTTTCCAAATTTGGGAAATGTGTGAACCCAGGGGTCAGCAGTTCCTGTGGGTTGTGGCACTACTGATTATTGCTGAATATAACTGATTAGTTGAAATGCATTTTTTCTCTGCTTCTGCCTATGGGTATTAAGTAACTAAACTAAGCATGCTAATTGTTATGATGAGCAATGATGCTTCTTTCAAAATTGTGCATGCCATGGTTCTGGTTTAAATAGGAACCAAATTCAATGGTTGGAAAGTTGCTTGATGCTCAGGTGACCTATAAGGCCCATGGGCCTCTTGTTTAATAAAATGGTTTACGGGAGCGCCGACTGCAATTTTAGCTAAAACCAAATAAAAATAAAAGTCTCTGTTGTTGATTTCATTTTTAAATTTCCCGCCGATCGTCAATGCAAGTGCACCAAAAAAATAAAATTATGTGCAAATAATCGGCATTTCTATTGGGTGTTTATTGAAAGCTTTTCTT